>NW_012044716.1:0-1204 GCF_000956235.1 Wasmannia auropunctata
TGACTGGAGTTCAGACGTGTGCTCTTCCGATCTGTATTCAAATTTCTGGATTATAAATATTAATTTGTGACATTAAACATCCTACAATAAATTAAATCGTTTATGCCATATACATATATTGATTAACATTGTCTTACGATGTTTTGACAATGTACGTTCTTACAAGACATATAATGTTTGCAATCTGATGTCATGAACAAACAAAAAGTACAGCTTCCAACCAACAAAATTCGACCAATATACAAAAAGGCAATTAAAAATCATTACTATAAAACGGTAAATTTATTCATTTATTAACATTTCTACGACAAAAATCAGAATTCGCAATTTTCAAATGCAGTAACTATATTATTTCATCAATTTTACAAACTCAACCATGATCCTTGAAAATGTAATTATTAATAACTTTTAAACTAAAGGTGTGCAAACCGGCTTGTTTCGTAATATGCAAACGAAAATCTATCGATTGACATCGTTTTGAACCGCCGTGAACGTGTTTTGGATTCGTCTATCAAAATTTATCGTTCCTAAAAATTTTTAATTATTAATAACTTTTAAACTAAGGGTGTGCAAACGAAAAATCAATGTGTTTCGAAATGTGCAAACGAAAACCTATCGATTGAGGTTATTTTGAAGTTAATTCGCTTGTGGTTGGGGGGCTATCGTGAAGTTGGCCCCCCCAAAATTGTTTTTTTAATAACTTTTGAACTAAGAGTGTGCAAACGAAAAATCAAAATGTGCATACATGTGCAAACAATGTGCAATTGAATGAGCTATAGAAAGTTTTTTTTTTTTAAGTTGGGGGCTAACTTCACACAGGTGTATTTTACCCAGCCCTGATTATGGTATGCACATAACAATTGTTTCATAAAAATAATTTATTAATGGAAATCTTTTTTGTTTCAGTTCTCGGCCGAGATTCGATCATAGTAAATGCCATTCCTTCGCGTTTGCTTGGGGGACACATGTGTTGTCTTGGTGACAATTTTAATGTGACGCTCCGTTGCTTGTATATGACAGAGTATTTCTAAATCTTTAATTGCAGCATCTGTGTTCTGAACATGTATCCTCGGATTTCATCGTCTGACATTGATCGCGAAAAAGCAGGTTCGGTCAAATTTATGTTTTCCCAGTCGATTATGTCTATATAATCGTTACAATCGAAGTTTATACAGTGACCGTACGGTGAAAACGTAAATTTGAC
>NW_012044717.1:0-434 GCF_000956235.1 Wasmannia auropunctata
CAAAAAATATTTCTATTTAAATATTATTTTCTCGTTTTTGATATCACAATATGATATAATAATGGTAACCAAACAAAAGCCTATAAAGTGATAAAAGAATTATAATCAAGTAGGAAATATTACGAAAAGCAGTAAATAATAAATTGTTGATAAATATTCAATTAGCTTAATAAATATAGAATAACTGAAATTTTTTCAAGATACTCTTACACGTATATAGTAGAAAGCATCAGTACAGATTTCTTATTCTATCAGTTTTTGTGTAATATTGATAAAAAGCAATCTCCTATTTTAAAACCTTTTCGTGATATTTCCTCGATAGAAATAATATTTTCTTCATTCGTTGCGTGAGCAAGTCCACACCAAAATATAGTACTGTCCATTGGATTTTCGAAATATGGTGTTAACTTAAAATTTTTATATTTAATACAAAA
>NW_012044718.1:0-472 GCF_000956235.1 Wasmannia auropunctata
CTCTTCCGATCTATTTTGTTCACTCACTACTTTCTTAGATGGTAATATTACAAGCGAGAAATATACAATAAAAATTCTTAAAAATATATTAATATTAAAATATTTTAAAACAAAACCCACAATCAAAAAAATTAACTTAAAATAAACCATAAACTCTTTTTCATTAATTTATGAATAATCATACAGCTAAAAATAAATTATAATAGAAAACGAAATGAGCCATTTTAACAGCTACAATTGTCAAATTAATAATATATTGAAAAAAAAAGGATTTAATTTTTCCCCGAAACAAAAAGATAGTTTTTGGTATATGTTACAGGTCAATCAATTGTAAATGTCATTTTCACAAAAAATATTTCTATTTAAATATTATTTTTTCGTTTTTGATATCACAATATGATATAATAATGGTAACCAAACAAAAGCCTATAAAGTGATAAAAGAATTATAATCAAGTAGGAAATATTACGAA
>NW_012044719.1:0-470 GCF_000956235.1 Wasmannia auropunctata
GTGATAAATCTAGGGACTTTTCGTCAAAAAACGTCGTAACTTTTTGCCAAAGTGGTATTTTGCAATAAATAAGGTCTCAAAATAATGCTCCCGGTTTGCTCCATTCGAATAAATCAATTTCATAAAATGCACCTTTGCATTTTTGTTTAAATAAAAAAAACAATGTTTTTGTCCAATTATTTATAAATAAATAGAAAAATAGATTAAAAACGGTGCGGAATAATAAATATAAGTATAATAAATAATACTATTATAAGTGAATATTATTACTAATAATATTTTATTGTAATTTATTCACTTTATAAATAAACACTGACACTTCTTCACACACTGTTTGGTTATACACTCCATGCCAATGCGCAGGCGCGCTTAATAAAAGCCCCTAGATTTTGGACAAAAACATTGTTTTTTCTATTTAAACAAAAATGCAAAGGTGCATTTTATTAAATTGATTTATTCGAATGGAGCAA
>NW_012044720.1:0-493 GCF_000956235.1 Wasmannia auropunctata
TAATGCAGATTCATTAATATTATCATCGACATCAGAACTATCAGAAGTAAATTCCGATGATTCGTAACGATATTCTTTTCTGTAATCATATAATTAAATATTTTAAATCTTGTTAATAATATAAATTTTATAATCTATATAAATTGTTAATAATTTAGTAATGTATTGACTTAACCTGTGACTCTTTAAGCGATTAATTGCAGTATTTTGCAAAATTTTATCACATATTTTGCACTGCGCAACCAATTTTCCCTTTTCATTTCTTTTTTGAATAAAATGACCTTTCGTCCAGTACAAATGCTTGGGCTTTCCACCTTTGTTCATTGTGCAGTATTAAACACTGAAAATACGAATAAATTATCCTGCTGATTACGTGTATTAAAAATGTGAGGTTATGATGTATGATACACATATATGTATCAAACTAAAATGGTATCATACTATAGTATCATACGTAGGATACCTATGTATGATACATAGGGTATAATACGTT
>NW_012044721.1:0-440 GCF_000956235.1 Wasmannia auropunctata
TCATTTTACGATGATTTTTCGCGGAGTTACCATTAATCAAAGTTGACCAATTTTTGCTCAAAAATTTTTCTATGCCATAATTTTTTTGAGCAGTGTATATGTATATATATATATATATAAATGACAAAATAATATAATTACTTGTTTCTGATTGTTATCTTTATGATCTTTGTACATATTTTCATAATTGTGATCATGTAATGCAGATTCACTAATATTATCATCGACATCAGGACTATCAGGAGTAAATTTCGATGATTTGTAACGACATTCTTTTCTGTAATCATATAATTAAATATTTTAAATCTTGTTAATAATATAAATTTTATAATCTATATAAATTATTAATAATTTAGTAATGTATTGACTTAACCTGTGACTCTTTAAGCGATTAATTGCAGTATTTTGCAAAATTTTATCACATATTTTGCACTGCGCAA
>NW_012044722.1:0-302 GCF_000956235.1 Wasmannia auropunctata
TACAGGGTGGACCATTTTAATCCATCTAGTCGAATATCTCGAAAATCAAGTCCGGGAGAGAAAAATTTTTCAGACAAAAGTTGTTTGGTTTCGAAGGGATCATAAGATGGTACCATTGGTTTGACCTTGAAGAATTATTTGAAAGTCACATGAAAGTCACTTTAATTTTTTTAAATAGCATCCCCTATTTTTTATTACATATTCTTGTAGCTGACCTCGAGAGCTTTCCAAAACACTATAATCAAATGTTTCTTCATTGAATACTTTTTGAATTATAAAGCTCCAAACTTGCAATTTTGGAG
>NW_012044723.1:0-319 GCF_000956235.1 Wasmannia auropunctata
CACTACGTAGTTCAATAGTCGTTCGCTAAATGGCGTCAATGGAAAGGCTGCAAAAAAATCAGTCCAGAAACTTATTATGGACCGCACTGTGTGTACATATGTATATATATACATATATATATACATATATATATACAGGGTGGACCATTTTAATCCATCTAGTCGAATATCTCGAAAATCAAGTCCGGGAGAGAAAAATTTTTCAGACAAAAGTTGTTTGGTTTCGAAGGGATCATAAGATGGTACCATTGGTTTGACCTTGAAGAATTATTTGAAAGTCACATGAAAGTCACTTTAATTTTTTAAATAGCATCCCCTA
>NW_012044724.1:0-429 GCF_000956235.1 Wasmannia auropunctata
ACTAAAAATAAGTAAATGATAAAACAACAGTAATTTACGTTTTCGTAAACACAACAAAAAATAATTTGTAAATATTTGAAATCTTATTGTGTATATCAAATATAATCTTTATTTCGCATTTTAATTTTTGTCACAGTTCAAAAATATGCTATAAAGGGTGTTTAAAAAGATGTCATTTATTTTTTACAAAATATTTATTTTAATAAAAAGATTTGGATCGTCGAAGGATCGTGTGTAGGGAGTATTAAGTCCATACACTCATTTCGTATGAAAAACACTTCGGGTTTTATTCACTGTTCCACATGTTATAAAGATATTATGCAATTTAATGTACGTAACTGAGTCCACCACATCTATTATACAGCACTCTGTCAACGAGTGGCGCGGTCAGTCCGGGTCGCAATCTGTGTTGTCGAGGGCTCGGCCTCG
>NW_012044725.1:0-410 GCF_000956235.1 Wasmannia auropunctata
AACTACAAAAGTAGTTTTTTTGTATATAAATCTTTTTATTAAAATAAATATTTTGTAAAAAGTAAATGATATCTTTTTAAATACTTTTTATAGCATATTTTTGAACTGTGACAAAAATTAAAATGCGAAATAAAGATTATATTTGATATACACAATAAGATTTTAAATATTTACAAATTATTTTTTGTTGTGTTTACGAAAACGTGAATTACTGTTGCTTTATCATTTACTTATTTTTAGTACAGATTTATTTGCAAATATACATAAATTTGTTTTAAGAAAATAATTCGGATATAGTTGAATCTACATATATGTATAAAAGGAAAACAATTTTAATTGAATCTTGGATAGAAATTAATTTATTTATTAAAATTTTTTAAAATCTGTATTAAAATTACTTTCGTTTTATA
>NW_012044727.1:0-332 GCF_000956235.1 Wasmannia auropunctata
ATTTTCTTTTAATATTTAGATTCTATCTCAATCCTTATGTAGTAATAATCATATTTTATTGTGTGTGTGTGTGTGTGTGTGTATATATATATATATGTATATATATATACATATATATATGTATAATATATAAAAATTAAAATAATCTGAATATAATAAACATTAAAATTGTTTATTGACGAGTTAGTAACGAGTAACTCAAAAGAGTTTTTTTGTATATAAATCTTTTTATTAAAATAAATATTTTGTAAAAAGTAAATGATATCTTTTTAAATACTTTTTATAGCATATTTTTGAACTGTGACAAAAATTAAAATGCGAAATAAAGATTA
>NW_012044728.1:0-526 GCF_000956235.1 Wasmannia auropunctata
TCAGACGTGTGCTCTTCCGATCTATCGTACCACTTAAGATATTTTTGGTTATATTTCACACATGGTATTATTTGGAATGCAAACAAACGTTAAAAATTATATCTTAATGTTTAAGGCATCTATTATTACATATTAAACCTTTTGCTAACAACAAATTAATGTGTTATTATAAGCTTTTCTGTAATGTGCTTGCAGAAAGCATGGTTCAACAAACTGGTCGCTTAAATCGTACCTGTGAGTTTTATTAACAGTATATCTTTAAACTATTGAATTTATGAATGAAAATAATTAAAGACACAAGATTAATAAAAAAAATCATGGATTAATACCTACTTTATTTGTAATTTGTCAAACAAAAGCTGTTTTACTTGCGTAACTCAGTGACAGTTTTTTCTTCTACAGACTTGCTACAGAACAGCTTCGATTGTGTTAAAATTATTAATGATTATGTCATGTGATCTAAAGGTAAAGATATGCATTAGTGTTTTTAAATTGTACCGATATGATATAAGAAGTCTTATACCTG
>NW_012044729.1:0-366 GCF_000956235.1 Wasmannia auropunctata
TCCCAAATTTCTATCGTACACCGTTTACGAGTTACCTAAATTCATAGAAACCGCCTAATTACGCTTGGTCCTATATTCCCTGCGAGTGCCAGAGAGATCACCTATGTGGCCCCTATACTTCGTATGAGTAAGAGAGAGAAAGGCTATGGCCCGCTTGGTTAGGCATAGGCATAGGCCCTATCTTCTGTACGAGTGCAAGCGAGAGCATACGCGTGCGAAAGAGACCGACATAGCATTATACGTTATAATAAATTCACAATGATATTCATTTAAGAGGCTTCTAAACGACTCAAGGCCATCAATGCAACAATGGAATGTCGATCTATATCGGTCTCTGGAATGCGGCCACATCCGGCCGACAGGCTC
>NW_012044730.1:0-328 GCF_000956235.1 Wasmannia auropunctata
GTTCTCTTATTCGGGAATAACCGGGAAAAGAATCGAATCGTTTTCTGTAAAACAAAGATTTTGATTTTTTTCTATTAACTCAGACTTAAGAACTAGTAATTACAATCCTCACCTGTAAAACAAAGAAACAACATTCAATGTTCGTTATTCACGATGCTATTCTCAACGTCGTTTCTAACCTTCTTTCAGAACTTTCTCTCCACGTGTTTCCCCTCTTCCCAACCTCTTCCTGTCTTTGCACACTCAAAGTGTCTGTTTTACCGACCCACACTTTTGTGGGAAATTCAAAGTCAGTCCGAGGAAATGCAATGGAATTTCCTTACATCTC
>NW_012044731.1:0-579 GCF_000956235.1 Wasmannia auropunctata
ATCGTATTTATCTTTGGCAAATAATGTTTTGTATTTTTCTATAAGATTTTCTATTTTAGATTTTTCGTGATATTCTAGGTGGTTTATTGAAATTTGTAAATTGTCCACATCCACATGTTCATTAAAGTTTACTTGTTGTAGCTTGTCATCTTGAAATCCACAAACTTCCTTTTGGTTTCCATCCTCTTCTTTCTTCAGATTTTTATTTGTGGTGTTAAGAGTCTTTGTATTTTCTTGATTTCGAATTTGTTTTTATTAACCAGGTGTTCCAGTTTACCTATTTCATTGTAAAGGTCTTCAGTTTCAAAGACTCTCTGTCAATTCTGTCAGATATAAAGTTTGGTAGGCCGGCTGTAATGAGATCTATTAAGGTTCCTGTGTCTATTGATTTTCTTACTTCTAGTAATAATTTTCTTTTTTATGGCATAATCCAGCAGGAGCCTGATTGGAATTTGAATGAGAGTGCGTATCTTATTGGGGTCACCCTTTGTTTCCAAATGTTTCACAAAAATTTTTTTCCATTCTTCCCATTCTGCTTGTACTGTAAATTTTATCTAACATGCAGCTATACCAATCTAC
>NW_012044732.1:0-703 GCF_000956235.1 Wasmannia auropunctata
TGGATTAAATTTTATTGTTTTATTTAAAAGTAATCATATTGTTTTAGTTAAAAATAACTATTTATTAAGTAGGAGCAGTGGCGACTTAAATAAGGTTCAATTTGACACAATAGATTTAACAGTGTATGTATATATAAAGTTTATCCTTTGAAATAATAAATTGTATTTATATTTATGTAGAATTTACGCTGTTTAACAGTAGTGCAATGATTTAACAGGCCATATGCATGTATATATGAAGAGTATACTAATTTGTCAAACTAATCTGTTTCCCAAATTTGATCAATTCTCAACAAAACTCGTCAGCGATTATCTTTTTTCGATAACGCATTCGTATATACTTGATTTTATGAAAGGTGCGGCACTTTTCGTCGTACGATTCAGAGACGTATGCGAAAACGGGTGACAGGGGGTAAGTACTTCCCCAGTCATTAAATTTCACTGAGACGCGAATTTTTCGTCTTCTTTTTTACTTGTACTAAAGAAGAAAAAAAGCAACCTAAATTTTTCGTATCCATTTTTCATTTTAGTATATTCTTTTATCTTCGTTTGCATTATTACTTTGCACGTCTTTCATACTTTCTCCTATATACGTTATTATTTATAGTACAATTAATTTCTGAAAAAAAAAACTTTTTTAGATCATAATATAAGAATTTCTCAAAAAAATTTTTTGTCGTCGTTTGATTGACAATGCAAACGA
>NW_012044733.1:0-1478 GCF_000956235.1 Wasmannia auropunctata
GAGTATGTCGATGACATTTTATTACGCCCTGTGCGCCATATATCACATTATCTTACATATTCTTATTGTGAGTGAAGTTGAACGGTACACGCAATATGCAAACAAATCTTTGAGAAAAAGAAAATATAAAAGATATAACCAATTGTTTCATTTTTCGAAAAGTGCAATACGTTCTAACGACATTTTCACGCGATTGCTATGTACCTGGCGCACATGTGGAAACGATAGCATTTTAAATGTCACGGAAAACAATAAAACAATATTTAACCGATAGGTGTGAATATCACTTCCACATGTGGAAATGATAGCGTTCTGTCACGGAAAACAATAAAACAATATTTGATCGATATATGTATGTGAATATACAACCAATTTTATTATAAAATTAAATGTTTAGTTCTGATTTTAATGTATACGTATAACGAGATACACATTCTTATATTTCCACACGTGGAAATGATAGCGTTTTGTCACGAAAAACAATAAAACAATAAAATAGTATTTTATAGATACGTGTAAATATATGACTAGTTTTGTAACAAAACTAGCACTACAAATGCGCGTTTCGCGTGCGATATTTAATTGCACTTTTACGTTTGCTATAATTGACTATAATTATACATTAACCTCAACACATACATCTCTCAAAAATCAATGTAATGACAGCCGCTCACGAAGCTAGCGCAGCGACTGCAGAACCAATCAGCGTCGCGGAAAAGAGTCAATAATCAGCCTCTTCAACAGAGTCGAATAGGACTTGCGTAGAAATTATTTCCTCTTTAGTCGCTAATTAATCACGCAAATCTCGATTTTTTCACCGCATCTGTTTCGGAAAAAAAAAAGATCAAACTTTTGATACAGTGTAGACCGTTGGGACATAGATGAACGTTTAAACGGATTGTGTGGCTTCGTCATGCTTACATTGTTGATATTAATGACATTTACATGCATGTGATATTGATATTTTCATGTATTACTTGCGTTTTCACACTAGTCGACGGACAAAAGCCGTTGCACCCGTTGACGTGCCAAAACGTTTTTGCGACAACGGTCATCGACTTCGTCGGTTTTGAAATATCGGCCGCAGGGTCTGACGTCTCGCGACGAGCACGAATAAAAGTGATATTTGGCTCACGAATTATATTTCATTTCTTCAACTCTTATAACACGTCTACAATTTAATATCACAAAAATTATTTTAAACTGATTAATATATTCAGTAGAGTGGACCTTATTTATACTTGGTGAGAAATTTTTTCCGAATTTTTTTTACTACGCCCCCTAAAGTTGTTTGATTTGATGAAAAAAAAAATTGTGTAAAAGTTGAGCTCGATCGGACAACGGAAAGACGTGGCACAATCCTGTTAAAGTTGAAAAAAATATTTTTTTCACAAAACATGGGGAAATCCGGTGAAAAGAATTCTGAATAAAGATTAAGATGATTTTCTTAAAAAAATTAATTATAGATCGGAAGAGCA
>NW_012044734.1:0-1358 GCF_000956235.1 Wasmannia auropunctata
AAAGCAAAAATGGTCATTTTTAATTCGATGTTTAGTAACTCGGTGAAAAAAAAATCGCACAATGCTGATCGAGTGCGCAAATTAAAGATTCACGCTTTCAAACGTTGTAAGTCGCATTTGTATGCGATTTTTATTTTATTCCATGGAACTTCGCAAATTTAGTAAAAAAATTTTAGATTTGATGCATCTCCATTTACATCCGCATGCAGCTTTGTAAAGAATCAGTAAGTCATTTAATGAATATATATATATATATATATATATATATATATATATATATAGTTACCAAACTAATTGTGCGGACAATGCGTTAATATAATATCGATAATTTTTAAAAATTCAAGATAGAGCAACTTTGTCAAAAATTATCGTAACATAATGATCAAAAAAACGTTTCACAGCTTAAAATCTCTACTTTCGAAATACATAATTCATTAAATGACTTACTGATTCTTTACAAAGCTGCATGCGGACGTAAATGGAGATGCATCAAATCTAAAATTTTTTTACTAAATTTGCGAAGTTTTCACACATACAACAAAATATTTAATTCTTTTTTATTGTATGTGTTATTATAAACTATTTTTATATATTTTTATCATCCGTGTTTGATTATTTAGAGAGACAGTAATAGTAGAAAAAAATTGTAATTTTGCGACAATATATATATATATATATATACATATATATATATATATATCAATTTAATACTAAAATCATTCTATTGTCGAATACATATCATATTAATGTGTATCATGTATCAATCGAAACTTAATTGTCTCTTGGTTGAAAGTTGTATAGAATTATTTTTAATTGTTTCTGGAATATATAAAAATGTTGATCTTCTCACTTGCGTCTATATTTTATTTAATATGTAAATTTTTAGTAATATGCAGGGTGTCTGGTTGATTCTTATGATAACGCTCGTGCGCGTTAAGAAATAATATTTTTTTTCACTAAAACTGTTTTTATTTTAAGGAAATCATTGACCTGTGGAAAAAGTACAAACTACAGAAGCACATTTGCAGAAAACAAAAAATAATAAAACAATATTATTTTTGATCATATACATATATATCGCATCATAAATTTTTTTCTTCTGTGATCTTATAATCTGCAAGACATGCAAAAACAAAATAAATTTTTCAATTAGTGAAGCTAACGTTTGTAAATATAAGTATGAAAGAATAAATATGAAAATATACTAGTCCGAAAAATTAAAGAATCACTTGTTCTATCCTTTAAAAATAGACAAACTTCAAGATAGAGCATCTTCGTCAAAAATTATCGTAATGAGACTTTCGAAAAAGCATTTTATAGCTTAAAATATCTCTTTTCAAGTTGATATTTTAGAAAAC
>NW_012044735.1:0-602 GCF_000956235.1 Wasmannia auropunctata
TGTTACGAATTTTGCAAGACTCCTCGACATGAATTAAAAATCGCATACAAATGCAGATTACAGCATTTGAAAGCGTATATCTTTATCTTTAATTTGCGCACTCGTTGAGCATTTTGCGATTTTTTGTCACCGAGTTATTCAATGTTGAAGCATAAGGATTTTTACTTCAATGTTGAGTAACTCGGTGAAAAATAATCACATAATACTCAACGAGTGTGCAAATTAAAACTAAAGATTCACGCTTTTGAAAACTGTAAACTGCATTTATATGCGATTTTTAATTTGGATTATGGAACCTTGCAAAATTTGGAGAAGATTTTGATATTTAACAGATCTTTTTTACGAACTTTGCGAATTTCCATAGAGTGAAAATCGCGTACAAATGCGACTTACATCGTTCAAAAGTGTGAATCTTTACCTTTAATTTGCGTACTCGATCAGCATTGTGCGATTTTCTTTTACTGAGTTATTCAATACGAAAGCAAAAATGGTCATTTTTAATTCGATGTTTAGTAACTCGGTGAAAAAAAAATCGCACAATGCTGATCGAGTGCGCAAATTAAAGATTCACGCTTTCAAACGTTGTAAGTCGCATTTGTATG
>NW_012044736.1:0-386 GCF_000956235.1 Wasmannia auropunctata
CTAGCTTAGCACGAGTTTCCGTAAAAATGTCAAATGTGCCACTGGCTTAGATTATGCTAATGCAACAGTAAAATTAAAAATCGTTTAGCTATTCTACTTTTCAAAGGAGAGTGTAATATCATTAAAAAATGATAAATTACGATAAAATTTTTCAAAAGCATTTACAATTTAGTTTTTACTTTTTATATTGACTTAAAGAATGTTTTGTTGATCTTTTATGGAGTTATACGGAAATAAAAATGTGACACACTTTGTTACGAATTTTGCAAGACTCCTCGACATGAATTAAAAATCGCATACAAATGCAGATTACAGCATTTGAAAGCGTATATCTTTACCTTTAATTTGCGCACTCGTTGAGCATTTTGCAATTTTTTGTCACCGAG
>NW_012044737.1:0-395 GCF_000956235.1 Wasmannia auropunctata
TGTCAATTTTAATTATTTTTCACAATGTGTTCACTTTGTTCTGCCGAGCAAAAATTAACACGTCTATTCAGCTCTGTGTCTAGTCAAAAGTGAGCTAATACAATAACAATTTAATGACATAAACGACAACTGTCAAGTGCGACTGCAGCGCACAAAAAATGTTGTTGACCAAATTACGCTATGACCAAATTACGCTACTTTACCCTAAATACTTTCGAATTTTTGATACCATTTTACAAAATAACAGATCCAAAAACCTTAATATGCACAGATTAGATTACATATGTGAACCAGCAAAAAAGGCATATCACACTTAGCCTGCAGCACCAGACAGTAGCTCTCAGAAATAGCGGTCTGAACAAGTTTTGGTCGCAGTTATATCTTCGAAAATATTG
>NW_012044738.1:0-542 GCF_000956235.1 Wasmannia auropunctata
ATGTTTGTAGTTATAATTTTTCAAATTACTGTACGCACGCCAATAATCGCTGTAAATAGTAGAACCTGGCAGAATAAGACGTCGTATTATTGAAGTTAAAGTTTTTTCTGATCGGTTTTCTACAGGAATAACAAAAAATCGGCCTGTATCATGTTCGATAGTTCCAAATAACCATTGACCAGTTATGAGACGTCCACGATAATGTTTCCGTCTTCCGAATTTGGCTTTATCTATCTCTACAATTTTATTTAAACCACCAATTTGTTCCTGATTATTTGTTATCCATTGTGCTAAAAGCTATATAAACAACAAAGAACTAAAAATATTGCAAAATAAATAGAAATGAAAAATAATAAAACGTGTAACAATTGCAAAAAGTTTGCTAAAATTACAGTACGTACCTCGCGACAAAAATTTATCCAATCAACAGCTGTATTAGATGCAATGGATAATTCTGCTTGTAAAAGTAATTGTCTTGGAGAATTCAATAACATAAAATAACAAATTAAGCGACATATTTTTGGTAAATCTAATGCAGCTTT
>NW_012044739.1:0-748 GCF_000956235.1 Wasmannia auropunctata
TCACATAGCTATTATCTATTGTAAAAACAGAAAATATATGCTTTAATGCTTCTACTTGTTTAGTAAGGCGAAGACTTAATAGATATTCAATTCAACATACTTTCTACCTTGCGTAGGGGTCTGTCTAATCTTTTTGGTATCCATTATTTTTAGTATATTGTAGATTCATCTATTTAGTAAGACGAAGATTTAATAAATATTCTACCTTGCGTAGGGGTCTGTCTAATCTTTTCGGTATCCATTATTTTTAGTATATTGTAGACTCATCTATTTAATAAGACGAAGAGTTAATAAATATTCTACCTTGTGTAGGGGTCTGCCTAATCTTTTTGATATCTGTTTTATTTTTAGTGTATTGTAGACTCATTCATTTAGTAAGACAAAGATTTAATAGATAATAATTTTATTCGTTATCAGTTACAGAATTATTGATAGGGTACGATGTGGCCATTATTTCCAAAAATTTGTCAATTCGTGATATTAATTTTTTTTTTTATAAGAAATTCAGCCAAATAATGAGTGTAATGGTGTTTTTGAGTTCCTATCATGGAATTTCACCTCAAAACGCCAAAGACGTTCTATATTTTGTGTATGGACTCCCGTTTGTGGATTCACAAAATTTTCACTGTGATTTACTGTGTAATGTTTGTGGTCATAATTTTTCAAATTACTGTACGCACGCCAACAATCGCTGTAAATAGTAGAACCTGGCAGAATAAGACGTCGTATTATTGAAGTTAAAGTTTTT
>NW_012044740.1:0-473 GCF_000956235.1 Wasmannia auropunctata
CAACTTGATTTTTATTTGTTTAATTTGCTTCAACAGTTTTTTTGAGATATATTGTTTACAAAATAAATTTTTGTAATCGTATTATACATGAAAATAATGCCATTTGGGTTTTTTTAAATTTAACAACAGTTTTTGGTAATTATTGAGAATAGGGGAGCCACCTCCAATGACCTTGACCTTGATATATATTGTCAAGGTCATGATCCTGAGTGACTATTGAGAGGTTTTAATCGGTGGTCATCCTTTGTTAAAAAGTTATTAACAAAAAAAGTAACAATAAAATAGTACCAATGGGGGACTTGAGGGGGGGGGGCGAAGCCCCCCCCAGCAGGTCGTACGCCTGTGCGCAGGCGGGGAAAGGCGGAGTCCCTTCCCCCGCCTATCACATAGCTATTATCTATTGTAAAAACAGAAAATATATGCTTTAATGCTTCTACTTGTTTAGTAAGGCGAAGACTTAATAGATATTCAAT
>NW_012044741.1:0-316 GCF_000956235.1 Wasmannia auropunctata
ATGAAAAATACTTTGTGTGTTCTGGATGTTCCCGATATGGTGGAAACCATCCTTAAGATCCAACAATGAAAAAACCTTTTTTTGACTGAGGCGTGAGAGACAATCCTCAATTAGAGGGAAAGGATACTTTTGCTTATTTACCCTTTCATTCAACGGACACAGATCGACGCACATACGCAACGTGCCGTTCCTTTTACGCACTGGCACCACACGAGCGCAATACGGTGAAGTGCTATATTGAATTATATCTCTCTCTAAAAGATCATCTGTAATTGCTCTGATCTGTTCGCGCTCAGCCCATGCAAATCGTCTCGGC
>NW_012044742.1:0-445 GCF_000956235.1 Wasmannia auropunctata
CGCGCAGACCTTGCGCATTTGCAAATCCTCGGTCACTATCCTATGTACCGTAAATTTGGACATGTGTAGGGTGTCAGCAATTTGCTGGATGCTCAATCGACGGTCGGAACGCAAAACTTCGCGCACACGATCCACGTTTTCGTCGGTTTTGGCCGTTGTTGGGCGTCCGGGGTTCGTCGACGACCTCCTCCCAGCCCTCCTTGAACGCCTTGTGCCACCTCCCGGACTGTGATCTTGAAATGCAATCGTCCTTGAAGGCCAATTGAAGCATCTGGAATGTTTCGGTTGCATTCTTTCCAAACTTCACGCAAAACTTTATGGCGTATCGTTGTTCAAGCGAACGCTCCATCGCGCCGTGTTACAAAAATCGAAAACACACTTCACGCGGAGGCACGTCTTTCGGTTCACACTGCTCGGAGCAAACTGACGACCGGCTGCGTTGAAA
>NW_012044743.1:0-405 GCF_000956235.1 Wasmannia auropunctata
GGTTATTACCGGATACCCTGTATATTCTTTAATTCCCCTCAATATTCAAGTCAAGTATTGATGAATACATTTTGATTAGTATTAGTATGCATCAATACTTGCTGACTGTCAATATTCAGTATTTATCAATATTTAACTACCTCAATTAATACATAATTATAAATATACATACACTAATCTCTAATAGTTTAGTATTCACTAATATTGACTGTCAATACTCAATATTCATCAATACTTAACTAGATAAAATACATAAGTATTGATGTAAACTAATTTCTAATACTTAATATTCACCAATAATGACTCTCAATACTATCAGTATTCATCAACACTAAACCTCCATCAATATTTAAATATTCACCAATACTGACTTTCAATACTTACAAGGGACCCTCACAAACTGCA
>NW_012044744.1:0-480 GCF_000956235.1 Wasmannia auropunctata
GGTAGAGCAGATTAAATTGAACAGAAAAGTCCTCTACCATTTTGCAAAATTCGCAATCGTTAACGAGATATTAATTTTTGAAGATTGGCGAATAAACACGTATCCGTCCGCCATACCACTGTGGGGCGGTCGTATCTCGCCGCGCGCCTGCATTCAGCAGTAGGCGGAAGGATACACGTTTATTCGCCAATCTTCAAAAATTAATATCTCGTTAACGATTGCGAATTTTGCAAAATGGTAGAGGACTTTTCGATTCAGTTTAATCTGTTCTACCAGCCCACGAGATTTTGGGCGGTTATTACCGGATACCCTGTATATTCTTTAATTCCCCTCAATATTCAAGTCAAGTATTGATGAATACATTTTGATTAGTATTAGTATGCATCAATACTTGCTGACTGTCAATATTCAGTATTTATCAATATTTAACTACCTCAATTAATACATAATTATAAATATACATACACTAATCTCTAATAG
>NW_012044745.1:0-420 GCF_000956235.1 Wasmannia auropunctata
TAAACTTGACGGAGATGATAAAAATATTGATATAATTTTTATAATAATAGTAAATATGTATATACGATGGATGTAGAATATTCTATAATAAATTTACTTTTAAGAAAAATAATTCAATTAAAAATTGCATGGTTACATTAGTATCAGCTATATACATTGATCAAAAATTTACGTCAATTGTATCTGATTTTTTAAAATGTTGATAGCATGCACAAAACAAGATGTAACATGTTAATTTTTTGTCTATCTTACGCATTTTTTACGTACTTCATATTTTTGTTACTAAATGTTGCTTCTATTAAGTGGAACTATAAAATATTGAAGAGGTACGATTTATGAGACCGGTACGCATTTGGCAACTCTCTTCTGGTTCTTTTTTTTTTACAGTTAGAGTCCTCGATAAGAAAGAGATAAGAGTTA
>NW_012044746.1:0-360 GCF_000956235.1 Wasmannia auropunctata
TCAAGAGAGTGTAACTTCGTCAAAAATAATCGTATCGAGATGATCAAAAAAAGCATTTTACAGCTTGAAATCTCTACTTTCCAAATCGATACTTATAAAAAAACGATCCTACTGATCTTTCATGGAATTACACGGATAGAAAAGGAGACCCGACGAATCTCAAAATTTTTTACGAACTTTGACAAGTTCCATGGCGCGAATAAAAAATCGCATGCAAATGCAGTTTACAGCTTCCGAAAGAGTGAATCTTTACCTTCAATTTGCTTTTTTGTTCAGCGTTGTACGATTTTTTTTCACCGAGTTATTCAACATTGAAGCAAAAAGGACCATTTTTGCTTTAATATTGAATAACTCGGTGAA
>NW_012044747.1:0-918 GCF_000956235.1 Wasmannia auropunctata
CATAGTAAAAAATACAGTAAATCCTTTTTGCATATGGTAATCATGTTGTCGAAGAACAATGTATGAATAGTTGTTGACTTGAATTTTAATATTTCTTGAGCTTTGATTCAATTAGATTTTAAGTGGGGAAATGTAATAAAAACGTTGCTCTGCGTTTACGAGAGCTCCATTTTGATACAAAAGTTGATCATTTTACACTGGCGTATTGTACAGATTATTATTTAACACAATGTTGTTAGAAAGTATATTGATTTGTTTAGCAATTGTTTGTATGAATTACTTCTTTTGGTACTGCTGTCAAAAAGTGTTTTTTATTAGAAGCTTAGAAGGTATACCAGGACCAAAGCCATTTCCACTTATTGGCAGCTTATATCATCTTTTGAAAAAAGATCATGAAGGTAATAACAAATAGTAATATTATTAAGGATAGAGAAAAATTTAAACAGAAAAAATTGCATAAAAAAGTTTAAATATATTTAGTTTGGATTATTTGTTTTTATTTGATTTTATATATATGTAATTTTATTAAACTTAAATATAATTTTTTGATATACCAAATCTTTAAATGTAAAAACTGCAAAATAAAATTATTTACGATATTATTAATATAACAAAGAAATTAATTGTGAGATTAAGTTTAATATGGAGTCATAATTTATCATTTTTTCCATCATATTAATTCGAAAACATTTTATTGAAATCAAGTGAATATTTGTCAAAATAATATTAGCTTAATATAAAATTATATGTATTACTAATAATATCAAGAACAAAAATTAAATATAATTAAATGTTTAAATTGAAAGTAATTCAAATCCTTTTGTGAACATTTCAAAATATAAAAGTACCTATATGACATTAAAGAAATTTAGTATATATTAGTATGTATTAGTATATATTTTATTTAGTACATATTAG
>NW_012044748.1:0-736 GCF_000956235.1 Wasmannia auropunctata
GCATAAATAATTAATATATATATAATTAGAATAAGCATGGTACCGTATTAAAACCATTATTGGCCTAATATTGGCATGATAAATCAATCATTAATGGCCCAATATTGCTTATCACGTTTGGTCCTGTATAGTTATTCATTATCGGGCCGAAGTTATCATACCATAGTATTTCCATCGATGGGCCAGTCACGGTCGTCAATACTGCGCCAATATAGGTGACCTGGTAATCAATCTTGGGCCAGTATTAGGCCAATAGTAAAATCCTACATGGGATATATTAAACTAACTAAATTAATTAGATTAACTAACTAGGTTAAACTAACTAGATATATTAAACTAACTAATCCTATCTAAAAAAGTGCATGTAAAGTTGATAACTTGCATTTCTCGAAATTATTTGTTGTCGCTTTTCCGCGATGCTGATTGGTTGTCTCGCTGCGCTTACTTCGCGTAAGCGGCTATGATATTGCATTTTGACAGTTATGTGTATTGAGGTTGACGTAATTGTAAATTATAGTAAGAAGTGTTAAATAGTTCACGCGAAGCGAACTTTGTAGTGCTAGTATTAATATAATTCAATATAAGGATTGTGTACGCATAGTAAAAAATACAGTAAATCCTTTTTGCATATGGTAATCATGTTGTCGAAGAACAATGTATGAATAGTTGTTGACTTGAATTTTAATATTTCTTGAGCTTTGATTCAATTAGATTTTAAGTGGGGAAATGTAATAAA
>NW_012044749.1:0-505 GCF_000956235.1 Wasmannia auropunctata
TAAAGTTTGTTACGCTTTTCAACATATATGTATACATTACTGTGTATACACAAAGATATTTTTCTTTGAAAGTAAAAGTAATTTTTTTTTAAATCTTTAAAAGTGTTTTTTTAATATATATAATAAAAAAAAGAGATATATATGTATGAGAAAATATATATATGAAGATATGTACAGGAAGTGTATAGAGAATATATATATATATATATATATATATATATATATGTATAGAGAAATATATGTAAAGTATACAGAAAAAATATTCTAATTAATAAACATATACTTGCATTTATATAATTATCGCATAAATAATTAATATATATATAATTAGAATAAGCATGGTACCATATTAAAACCATTATTGGCCTAATATTGGCATGATAAATCAATCATTAATGGCCCAATATTGCTTATCACGTTTGGCCCTGTCTAGTTATTCATTATCGGGCCGAAGTTATCATACCATAGTATTTCCATCGATGGGCCAGTCACGGTCGTCAATACT
>NW_012044750.1:0-358 GCF_000956235.1 Wasmannia auropunctata
GTGCTCTTCCGATCTAAAATATATTTTTTAGCACGAGTTTTATGACTTGTAAAATTTATGTATAAACAAATTTGATTTATAATATTTTGTTATAGCTGTTTTAATAGAAAAATTCGGGAACAGCGTGGATTGTAAGAAGTTACCAGGTCGGGTGGGATTATGGTTATCACGAGCTGGAGACCGTGAAGGAGGCAGAAAAGAACGGAACAAAAATAACGCAAATTAAAACCTTAAAATTTATTAAATTAAAATCATAAAGTTAAAATAAAATTTAAAGTTTGTTACGCTTTTCAACATATATGTATACATTACTGTGTATACACAAAGATATTTTTCTTTGAAAGTAAAAGTAATTTTT
>NW_012044751.1:0-423 GCF_000956235.1 Wasmannia auropunctata
TTGTAAGTTTCCGTCAAGTTGGTGCACGCTGCATTGCTGCGCGTCTCGAGTGTTTCCGTCTATTACCGTATGTCTTTCGTATGCTCAACTGTAATACTCGTCCGTTAAATACAACTATTATTTTCATTGTTACTAATCATTGCTACTTCTTGCAGCCTATTCTCGCCCCCCGAACCTTTACCGTTTTCCTTCGAATCACCCCCTCTACCATTAACGTAACTGAGCAACCGGTTATCGCCGTCCTTGTCCGACCGTTGCATCGAATTCGCGCCTGATCGCGTGATTAACCAATTTTCTCTTGAGTCATTAGATTTCCGAACAACGAGATTTTACCATAGAGAGGCACTCTCTATAACGTGCCTGGCGCCCAATTCTTGTTCCCGTTTTCGATAGGCGAGATGCCTGAGATCGGAAGAGCACACG
>NW_012044752.1:0-1208 GCF_000956235.1 Wasmannia auropunctata
AACAATATCTACAGCTTTTAAATACAGAGGTTGATCAAAAGTTACAAAGCAATATTGCATGCCTAATTCATTCGCATTACGTGCAGAATATTTTAAAACAGTGTAAATAGTACTGTAATCACTTGGCGATGCATTAACAAACGGTAAGCAAATGATTCGAGACCGTTCATAAGACATATATTTTGTGAGTTCTGTCATGAATCCATTCCATCCAGGGATCTGAGGAATTGTTTTTCATTTTGCGTAAATCCATAACAAATCTGCATTTGAAATAAGTGACTTCTCAAAGTAAGGGATATCAATGCTCTGCACCAGTATGTTTTTCAATCCTGATCCATTACTACATATTTTCATATGATTCAAAGGTAATTTTTTCAAGCAAGCTAATCTCCTGTGCTATTGGCATCACTTTCCATCGATAAATCGTTTCTTGTCTTTTGATAACAAATAACGGAGTAATGACTTTAATTCTTTCCATACTATGAAAAGTGTTTAGACCGTCAATAGTATTTATGTTAAAATCGGCATTGTCGAATACATATTGTATAAAGGCTCCAGATTTTATTGATGGGCGTGGATGATTTAAGGAAGATACTTGATATAACATAGCCTCTTTATACGAAGAGCACAAACCCAAATGAGATAAAATATCTAAAAGACGTTTAGAAGCGAATTTTCTATGTAACATCACTGCCAATCCAATTTGCAAAGGTAAAATGAAAGATCTCGGACGAACTGCACACATAATTGCATGACTTATGGCAGTACACTTCTTCTCTTCGTTATCATGTTTTCCTTTTTTATTTTTCAAAATAATTTCTTTTATGAAAAAGTCGAGAGAAGCAGGGATGGAATCGTTAACATGTTCAAACATATTATCACTGGGAGGATAATAATCATTTTGACAAACCTGCGAACGAATATCTTGACGAATAATAGATGCTGCAGCTTTTAATATTCGCAATCGTTCTTCTTCTTTATTCTGCAATTTTGATTCATACCATGATTTTGTTAAAACTTCGTGTGCAGTACCTCGAAAGCAAATAATTATTGGAGAACCAGTTATAGAATGCCACACAATATTTTTTTCATAACGTTGTATCAATTTAGACTTTATAGTTTTGTCATCCGGTATATAATCATCCAATAATCCTTTAATTTTTTGTAAAGTAAATTGACAATCGTCGTTATTTTCTAGATATGAATAA
>NW_012044753.1:0-475 GCF_000956235.1 Wasmannia auropunctata
AAATAGAAACATTATTAACGTTTTCTAAATTTGGAAGATCAAGAATAAATAAATTAATGAGATTTTGTAGTATTTCATTCTCTTCGCAAGATATACTTATTTCTGATAAAATTATTTTATAAAGCACTAGACAGACTAGCGTATGCTCTCTGACAGCTCGAGAGTATGCATGTCCTGTAAGCATTTTGTCAACGGTTGTTGGCGCATAAATAATGCTTAATACTTCTTTTAAACCACTTCCTGCCGTGATACATCCAAGGTAAGACATTAGTAAATGAAATCCGCCTAATCAAACAATTACATTTGATAAATCTTCGTCACTGCGCGATGCAACAATATCTACAGCTTTTAAATACAGAGGTTGATCAAAAGTTACAAAACAATATTGCATGCCTAATCCATTCGCATTACGTGCAGAATATTTTAAAACAGTGTAAATAGTACTGTAATTGCTTGGCGATGCATTAACAAACGG
>NW_012044754.1:0-2897 GCF_000956235.1 Wasmannia auropunctata
TCTGAATAATAAGAAGACGAAAACTGGAATCGCTAAAATGGCATTTTCGTAGATTTTCGTAGACTCGATTTCGAGATCTCGGGATTGACTGCACTGATTTTATTCGGACTGGTCTCAATTGAAAGTTCGTATCGACATTATATAACGAAAGTGCCATTAAATTTTTCATTAGAACTTTCGTTTCCGAGATATTAAAATCGGAAATCTGACGAGGCAAAACTTTCAGATAAAGCTAAGCGGTAGCGCTTCGACAGTGCCAGTGCCATATACTCACAAGTCATCACCCGACTTTTATATACTTGGCGTCGCGCCGCTACCGCAGCGCTTGATTTTAACACTTTTATATACAAAATAATTAGAGGAATTAGATTATTTTAAAAAAATCATAATTTTATTTAAAAAAAGGAAAGTGACCTTTATATTTCTGCGCCTCTACCTAGAAAAAAACGACATGCTCAAAATATGTTCTCCTCAAAGCTGTTTTATCTGTTGAACTTTCATCTAAAACATTTTTTCGTATCATCAAAAATAAGTGAGATATTCAAAGAGTTCGATTTAAGTGGATCATCCTATATATACATATACATATATGTATACGTATAATATAGCTAGGTGTATAATATATAAATGATACATATGATACATATGATACATATGATACACATGATATAAAGGATATATATGTATGCATGTAATATAGATGTACAATATATAAATATATACATATATGAAGGACTCTGATTGAGTCTCAATTAATTCTCACCCACGGTGTATTTAGATTTCTATCTAAATTCCACCAAGCTATTAATTTATTCTTGTTTAACATTCGGTGAGTAACAAAAATACCTGAACAAAATGATGTCTGAGCAGCACTCGGGTGGGAAACCATACGTTCCCCAATCTATACGCGATGCTAGAAATAAAGTAACGATAAAAGTAACTAATCAAATCGTTACCGTTATCCAAAAAATGTAACTGCATTACCATTAACGTTACTCATAAGGATGTAACGTCGTTACCCATTCGTTACTAAAAAAAAGTAATTGTAACGGTAACGACATTACAAGTAACGCGTTACTTGTTAACCCTGGTCGCCTAAACTGAATCAAAAAGTCTTCTACTATTTTGCGATCTTCGCAATAGTTATCGAGATACTCATTAAAAAAAAAATTACGTCATGTATATAAAAAAGTATCATACATTTTTTCTAAACCAAAAATATTATTTTAACAAATAAAAGTTGTCTAAAAACAAATATGAGATCATACAAGTTGCCAAGTATTTGATTAAACATGAAGACAAAAATATTTTTTTAATAAACCGTTTTATACTGTTCAAAATTATATGCAGAAAAAGTTTAATGCCATTGTTTTTTCAAATAATTTTAAGTTTCATAAAACAGACTTAAAGTGACTAAAATGACCAACGGGACCCAATGGAATAATAATAAATCAAAAATTCTTGACCATTATGTAAAATTTTTTCTTTTTGTAAAACGATTAGTATCTTAAAAACTATTGTGAAGATCTCAAAATGGTAAATAACTTTTTGATTCATTTTAGCCCACTCTACCTATACCCACGAGCGCTTTATCATTGAATATCGGACACCCTGTATTTGTTAATAATATTGTAAATGTAACTGTCAAATTGATTCTTTAATATTGGTAACCTGTGTAAATAAATCTTACCACATGCAATAATTTATTAACTTTTTTTCTATTTTTTTATTACATTAAAATATTAAAATATTAGCAAGGTTTTAATGAATTTAAAAAAAGATTATTATTTTTATTTCACCGAAATTATGAAAAATCAATAAATCTTAAGATCGTCGTCTTACTTTTCTTTCTTCTACATTTTCAGTGAATATTGAAAAGGAAATGTCTCAATAATGACTTTAATATTTAAAAATAATAAATTTAGTCCAATTTTCTACAAAAATAAGTAAAATAAAGAAAAGCTTGATCTATATACGGTTTATATACTAATTTAGATAGTTTTAAGTATTAATATATTGTTGCGCCCGTGCTTCGCGGTGTCGGCCGAGCATGAGTTGCGCCGACTGAAATCGTCCGCGAAAGCGGATAAGAGGGAGTTACTCCCTTAGCAATGTGGTTGTTTGACGAGACTCTGAGAGTGAGACTGACGTACGCTGATTGACGTCGTGTGTATTTCCGGAATTTAATAAAGTTGCAGTTCTTTTATAAACGAGTGTGTTGTTCCTTTCCGCGCGGGCTCGCGAGTGTCACTGTTTTTGCTGCGAGCGCAAGTGCAGCAGAGAGCGCGAGCGTAACAATATTCGTTATAGTCCAGTCGGTGGAGCAATGAAAGTGGACAGTTTTGGATGTAACGTGAAGTAGATAATTTTTTTGCAGAAATTACTTTCTTATATTACATGAAATGAGAATATCGATATGCGCTTGCGTAAAACCCTATGGAAAATTTATGGAAGGGGTAAATGTATGAAAAACGTCAAAAATGGCCTATTTTTCTTGATATTTCTCTTAATAACTACCCAAGTAGCACATGAAGCTATAAAACGTCTGCGACAACGTTGTCGCATTTTAAACCGCAGCATTTTTGTCTATCACAGCTACTGTCACATCATCGTTATAATGTCTTGATATAGTTGTAACAGCAAAAGTGGGACAACATTTTTAGGCTTTGAAAACGATATCGTAGCCATTTGGCTGTACAACTATTTTGCTGTAAAGAGATCATCATAGCCATGATGAAGCTTTAAAACGTCTGCAATAACATTGTCACAGCATAATTGTGACGTTTTGGCAAAGTTGTAGTGGCAAAAGTGGGATAACATTTTTAGATCTTGAAAACGATGTCGCAGCTATTTGACAGCGTAATTCTTTTACTGTAAACAGGTTGTCATAGCCACAG
>NW_012044755.1:0-1399 GCF_000956235.1 Wasmannia auropunctata
AACGGATAAGTAATAATACGGATTCGATATATAGTAAATCAATATATAAATTCAATGTTTGAGTCGAATCAAATGTTTTGAATAGTAACAATATTATTTATAAGAGTAATTACTAAAGAAAACATCTGATCTAACTGCTTATAAACTGTCTGCACATATATACATACTATACATACGAATTCCTATTCGCAAAGGAAATTAACTATAGATGGAACTGAAATCATAGATAATAATCGCTCTAGGGAGAGAGCATATTTTTAAAATTTTCTTTTTTTGAGCTTTAGACATCTCTATTCTTTAGTGTCCAATAAAAGGGTGGATGACAGCTTGGCCAGACCAGAGAGGATCCGAGAGGACATGCCGGCTTTTTGGCTGTAACGCTAAAATGCCCTCGCGCACTATCGCCCTCTGAAGAAGTGGATCCAAATTACATAGCAAAATCAAGATTTCTGCAATTTGTGGTGCGTGTCCGTACTAAATCCACTTTTCGAGTCTGCTGCAGCTTTATTCTCAAAAAATTACGCATTAGAAAGTATATTTCCTTACTTTTTAATGCGTAATTTTTCGAAAATGTTCAACTTATGGGCAGTCCCCTTCCATGTACATACTGTAAGGGCTCCTGCACACTGGACGCGGAAATGCTTGCCGCGCGGTAAAATGCAACATGATAGCCAATGGATGTCATCTTTCTTTAGGAGCAGTAAGTTTATTGGCTACTGCGTCGCATTTTGCCGCGCGGTAAGTATTTCCGTGTCCAGTGTGCAGGAACCCTAAGTTCTATGTCTATTCTGGACTAGAAAGTCTCTAATCAGAGTGGCGCAATAAGAGAAGTGACGCCATTTTCCTTCCAAATCCCGCGAGAGAGAAAGAGAATATGTCTCACCCAGTCTATCTCAGTCTATTCAGCATACAAAAACCTTCTATCAGTCAAAAGTTATAGTTGTATGGCGCCACTCTGATTAGAGACTCTCTATTCCGGACAATACGGACTAAGGCACAATCAAGGACATAGGAATATAAGGGGACAGAGCACAAAGTCATAACTTAGGCGAGGGGAGTACAATAGAAGGCGGGGGGAGTGCCGCCTGGCTTTTATTGACTACGGATATGCGCATGCTCAGTTCACTCTTATTAAGTTCAAGATCTCCACCCTCCATAGCAAAAGCATAGGGTTACTCGGTCTATTACATATGCGTGTGTATCACACGGATACGAACTTATATCATTGCGCTTGCGCAAACTAACAGCAAATCAAATTCAGGCGGTAATTACCTCGTCGCACCTAGAGTCCTAGATTATCAGAGAAGCGCGACCGGTGTTACGAGTCCTGATTGGACACGCAAATGGCCAATCATAAGATTGATTTATCGCTATTATAAATGGCTGCCGAATAAATCAA
>NW_012044756.1:0-2802 GCF_000956235.1 Wasmannia auropunctata
AAATCAAATATACAAGTACATAAGTGTACACGCCAAGAAATAATCATCAGTAATTATAGATACAATTGGTAGGGGGAGTTTCCCTAATGCCGGACGCTTAAGGTTCTTCTTAAATAAATAAAAAATAATAATATTTCATTTTTTTATCCTGCGTTATTTAACATACAAGATTAAGATTTGTACTGTCCGGCAATAGTGGAATACGTTTTATCCGGAATTAGGGAACAATAAACACATTAAAAAAATTTTTTTGTGAAAACCAATGCATTGTATGCACAAAATACAAAGATAATTAAAAAAATTCTTACTAAAAGATATAATAACGTAACTCACGCGTCTTTAGTCCACGCCAATTGGTAGATATATAATAATTTATAATTTATACTTTGCACCAGCTTCCTATTATACACAACAGTCAACCAATCTTCTTAGCTGTGCACACGCGACTGGAACGTATCATAATCTGATCGTTGTTTGATCTATCCTCTCTATAGTTTTCGCGGAATAACGGCTTGGCAGCTATTCACCTGTTACAGATATACCTAATGTGACTAATGTCCGATATTAGGTGCCGTCCAACGTTAAGGGAACTCCCCGTAATTATTAATTATTTTCTAATGATTTACTGTTAGCTGTTAGTAATTGGATAAAATAATATTTATAATAAAACTTCGTATTCGTGAGAAACAAAAAATATATAGAAAGACACTAAAAATGTATTCAATTATAAACGAAAAGAAAAACTATCAAACGTGGAAGGAAATAATTGTGTCACTGTCGCAAACAAGGCAGAGCAAAATAAATAAAATTATTTTAATATATTGGCGCAGTGCGCACCGTTGGCGTATAACTACGAGGTATTCAAAAAGTGTGGCAACCTCTTAATATTTCAGAAACCAATTGTAAGCGTTTTTCAAAAAAATGTTTTAGACAAAAGTTGTAGGGCTTAAAAGAAAGTTATTTAATGATTTTATCAGTTTAACCTTTGGGTGGCATCAAGGTCACGGTCATATTAATTTTTTTAAATGGAGCATCCTATTTTTGATTCCAGAATCTAATGTCAAGAGCTTTTCAAAGCATCTATAATAAATGTTGTCAAAGTTATAATCCTGAATAACATTCAAAAAGTTTTAGCCATTGTTCTGACACATTGGATAACGCTAATGTCGGCAGTACTGTAACCTTCAAGCTTTACAACTTAAGATCCGAAAAGAACTTTATTGTAGTGCTTTGAAAAGTTCTTGACACTAGCTATTAGATTATGAAATCAGGATTCAGAAAAAAGGGTTCCATTTTAAAAATGAGACCTTGATCTGATGACGCCACCCAAGGTTAAACTGATAAAATTATTAAATAGATTCTTTTAAACTCTACAACTTTTGTCTAAAACAATTTTTTCAAAAACGCTTAGTTTCCGAAATATTAAGGGGTTGCCACACTTTTCGGACACCCTGTATGTTGAAACACGGCATTCTTACACTTCTATTCTTATACTTCTGTATGTGAAAGAAAAAAAACTGCTTTTTCTGTAATTAATAAATTAATTAGATTTTGTGTAAGCGATTGAATTCAAACAAATAAAAATGTATATAAGAAAGTCTTAATAAATAACTTAATATCAAATGTTAGTATAAAATATTTCGCATATATAATACTAACGTATTATAAATGTGAATTGTGCATCTGATATTATTATCTGTTATTAACATTAAGGAGGTTTCAGCACTATTCTTAGAATAAATAGTTTATTCTTAAAATTGTGTAAAACAATTAAAATAATAATATTAAAACATTATCAACACCTATTTTGCTAATGTCATTATACATAATCATTGATAATTATTATTAAATTTATATGTCAATAAATATTTTTAAAATAACAAAATAAAATTTATAAGGCTCTCATTTTACTTAAGTATTAGTAGCCGAAAATGAAATTTGAGAAAATGATATTTATTTACTATCTTAAAAATTATATCTTAAAAATAATAAATAAACTATAATTTAAATTAAAAATGTATAAATTAACATTTTTTATCATAAATTTGTCAAATTTTTATTCTTGTATGAAATATATATCGTTTGATGTTGCCACACGTCACTATACATATCTTACGTTCAACAAATATTCTTGTTTTTTGTTATCAAAAAATATAAATTTCTCTCAAATTATACGATTAATTCAGATAAAACTTTACCAAAACGAAATGTTTACTTTGTAAGAATAACAATTTTTAAATTTCTGTCTTATATGCAAATATTTCGAATTAAAAAAATATATTTACGAAATAATGTTATGCATATAAAATACTTGTCACATAAAATACTGTACTTTACTATATAATTTTAAATATCTTCAAAACGATACTGTAAAAGTCAATAATTTTTTCTAGATATTATAAATATAATTATTAACTTTCGTATGTATTATGGATTTGTCTTATATTTTGTCAAACAATGGAAAACTCCTTAATTTATTTTTATGAAAAGCGACTGTCACTATCTTGAAGATGATTTTATTTTCGTTGTATTCTGTTTGTACGTACGTCTCGATCGGAACATGCGAAAATTAATAGAGCGTGCAATGTACATCCACCAAGGTTTTACTTAGCACTGAAAAATATTAGCAATTCATAACTATACTTATATTGTATAATAAATACACACTAATACCAATCAAACAGACCGACTATTATTTTGCTCGCTTTCACACTATCAAGCGCTGCGGTAGCGGCGCGACGCCAAGTATATAATATTATAAAAGTCGGGTGATGACTTGTGAGTATACGGCACTGGCACTGC
>NW_012044757.1:0-420 GCF_000956235.1 Wasmannia auropunctata
GCGCCTTTCCAGTTACGAGATCTGTTACACTACCAATTGGTACAACGGGTTCAACGTAAAATACACCTTTTTTACGCCAGAAATTAAATATCACATATTTGAAATAAACATAAACAATGCTTAGAGCAAGAATGACGGCCCCAATTAATTCCGCAAGTACCATGATAAATCTAAAATGTAGGTATAAATGATTTTCTCGTCAATTTTGTAAAACACCAGAAAATACAGACGCGCGCACGCGATTTAACTTTTAATATTACATAATTTTAAAAATCAAAAAATTATAAATAATTATAAAAATCAAATATACAAGTACATAAGTGTACACGCCAAGAAATAATCATCAGTAATTATAGATACAATTGGTAGGGGGAGTTTCCCTAATGCCGGACGCTTAAGGTTCTTCTTAAATAAATAAAA
>NW_012044758.1:0-652 GCF_000956235.1 Wasmannia auropunctata
CAGTACAGTCCACGATCATGGAAACTTTCGAATTCCTTTGCCAACACCGTTCGAATAAGCTCGGGATCGGTGATTACCAAATTTGGTTTATAAAATACATACATTCCAAAAGCGCGATGATGCTTATATTTCATATAGGCATCATGGAAGAATACGCCTGTTGACGAAGCTTTCTTTTAATTAATTTCATAATTTTGAGTTTCAAACAGAAATACAATAAACAACAGATTATTAATTTCTTTAAAATAGAAATAAATTTGTAATAATTATAGAAAAAAACCATCGAATATAAATAATTATAAGTTATAACAATTACAATTTAGTGAAATATGAAAGTACAGTTATTAGGAATTTCACGTATGTACAATCCTAATCTATCATGTTATTATTAAATTTTATATTTATTAATTATTTCTATTAAAACATTAAACTAAAAATTAAAAAGAATTTTCTAATTTTAATTAAATTTTTAATGAAACCCGTAGAGAGTTGTGCATAGAAATAATTAGATATTTACACTAAACATATTAGTATTAAATAAAAATACTTGCCTAATTGCGCCTTTCCAGTTACGAGATCTGTTACACTACCAATTGGTACAACGGGTTCAACGTAAAATACACCTTTTTTACGCCAGAAATTAAATATCACA
>NW_012044759.1:0-3182 GCF_000956235.1 Wasmannia auropunctata
AGGATGGGAGAAACGTTGGACCAAATGTATCGAGTTGCAGGGAGACTACATCGAGAAATAAATTTTGTTTTGCTTCGAAATATGTGTTTTTCTTAAAAAGGCCGGAAACTTTTCAAATGACCCTCGTATATTTTTTTAAATATTAACGTTTGGTTAGCTACCCCTCTTCTCGCTTAATCAAAATTTAATGAAAAAATTATATAATAATGTGCTATTAATACGTTTTATAAATCCACAAGAAAAAAACGTGTTTATTTCGTTTAGCCAAAAAAATTTTTTGTTGGGGTGCTAAATAGGTACAGGATTTAGGCGTTATTTATACGCTTTTATGAGGGATGATTGATAAGTAATCGGCTTGACATAGAAACGGCACCGGGAGTCAAATAGCAATGATTTTTCTTAAGTTTGATCCTTCAGAGGCCTACCGAAAAAGTTTCAGACAGATGTTAAGTAAACGTTAAGTAGTTTGTCTCCTGTATCGTGTAAAACAAACAAGTTTCCCGAAAAATGGATAAAATCGAATATCGCGCAGCGATAAAATACTTCATTTTGAAAGGTTTAATGCCAATGGAAATAAAAAACAAGCTGGATTCCACTTTGGGAGACTCTTCATTATCGTTTCCAACAGTGAAAAAATAGGCTGCTGAATTCAAACGTGGTCGTTCATCCAAAAATGACGATGAATGTTAAGGACACCCAAAAACCGCTACGACTGAGAAAATCATCGAAAAAATTTATAATGCCGTGTTAAATGATCGACGAGTGAAAGTGCATGAGCTTGCTGACACTGTAAACACCTCGTGATAGATCGTGAATAGATCATGTTCGTAACATCTTACACGAACATTTGCACATGAAAAAGCTTTCAGCGCGATGGATACCGCGTTTGCTAACGGTCAGAAACGCATTTGCAATTGCATTCGCAAAACTCCATGAGTTGCGCTTCGAGTTGTTGCCATACGCACTGTACTCACCAGATTTAGCCCCTCCCCCTTCCCCTAGCCCCCAGTGATTTTTATGGAGTTTTGCAATTGCAGACATTCAATTTTATCTATTTTTTGAGAAATACCAAAACTTATTTGCCTTACTCGATACAAGAGACAAACTACTAACCACATCTGTCTGAAACTTTTTCAGTAGGCTTCTGAATCAAATTTAAGGAAAATCGTTGCTATTTGACACTCCCGATGCGTGTGTGAAGTTAGCATCTCATCTTTTTGCACCGCAGGTTTCTATGCACCCGCAATAGTTCTACACACGAAGTAAGAGTAGAGGAGACTCAACTTGATAGCGCGCGAGCTGAAAAAGTAGGACCGGTTTGTGCGCCGAATTAAGAGGGAGTCCGCTGAAAAGAATAATCTACTAAGTTGGACGCCATTTGCAATATTAATGTTATCTCACTTTATTGCTGGTGTCTCTCGTTTTATATCTTCGTGTGTGTGAATATATACAAGTATAATAGTGAATACATAAGAGATGGTAGAGATGTCATGTTGGATTCATGAGTGTACGAACGTGGGAAAAAGGAAGAAAAAAAGATGCTTCGAAAGAGAAGTAGCCATTTTAAACCTCGTACAGTAAGTACAGCAGTATTTTTTTTTAATTGTAGAGATACGTACTGTCAATGTATGTAATGCCGTTGTATTTTGTTTCCTTTCGCAGTGCATTCACGAATCCAACAAGACATTACTGCAATCTCGTTGTATGTATTCACACGCACGAAGATATAAAACCGAGAGACACCAGACAAAAATTCATATAAAGCGTATAAACCCGACAAACAATAGGTAAAGTGAGATAATATAAGGTTAATATTGCAAATGGTGTCTAACTTAGTAGGTTATTCTTTTCAGCGGACTCCCTCTCAATACGGTGCACGAAACTGACACACTTTTCTTAGCGGAGTTGAGTCTCTTCCCCTCTTACTTCGTGGTTCAGTTCCTGATAGGTTATAACCATAGTTCCGCTAAATTAGTTTAAAAAAACGGCGCTTTGAAAATACGAGGTGCCAATTTCCCGTGGCATCGCAAATTTCAGAAAAATGAATTTCAACGATAAATTTCTATAGTAATTCTCTATAGAATATACTATAGAAATTCATCGTTGAAATTCATTTTTCTGAAATTTGCGATGCCACGGGAAATTGGCACCTCGTATTTTCAAAGCGCCGTTTTTTTAAACTAATTTAGCGGAACTATGGTTATAACCATAGTTAGTCATAACCATATCTCATATGAGATATGGTTAGTCATAACCATATCTCAGTTTAACATTTTTTACAGTTTTTTATTATCACATAGATTGTTTCTGCATATGATTTAAATGATTCTAATTAAGTAATCAAACTGAAAGTATATATCTAACTAAAAGTAACTAAAATCTTTAGTTTATGGGATTTTAACCTTCAAATGGTACACTTCTTTCGAGCACCCACTAATGGAACAATGGTGCGAATTTGGATTTGACTTCTTAAATTGTATACTGTCTTTCCTGAGAATAAAAATAAAAATGTTTTAAAAACCCCACTTTTTAGGGTAAAATTTTCTCACAAATCCAGCGATATTACTCAATTTAATGGAAAAGCTATTTAACAATTAAAAATTAATTATAAATGAGTTATCGTTTTGAAAAGTGACGATCGTGGCGCAGGGCGCTGCGTGGCAGCTTACTGTTCTGAAGATCCAGGTTCAAAACCACTCAGAACTACGGTGCTCTGAAATGCGCGGCTAGAGACCCTCAATCAGAGTCAAGCTATACGATATTCAATTTTGATTGGTCTTCAAGATTGGATCTATTCCTGCTCATATTTGAATTACACTAACCTTACCATTAACCATAAGCGTTAATATTTCAGCACTACAAATAAAAATAAATGTTTTAGAAATAAATATTGTAATCCTTTTATGTACAACATTAAAATAATATATATGTTACGGGCAAAGTCCGCAGGGTGTGCAGAGTCGGCATTGCTCGGGCCGTGTCAACATTGCCCAACGCGATTGGGCAAAGCTGCAAAAATTATTTTATTAGCGGACATGGCCCAGTTTTGTGTGGGCAAAGTCAATACTACCCATCCAACGTTGGCAATGTCAGCCACTATTATTTTATTGCGAATTTAGCCGGCCAGTTCCAAGTGGGCTATTTGATAATTCATTTGTGTACTGTTTATTTCTGCAAACAAA
>NW_012044760.1:0-343 GCF_000956235.1 Wasmannia auropunctata
CATGGTCGCAATGTCAAAATTGAACGAATTGAAGTTTGAATTGCTTCCGCACCCACCCTACTCGCCAGATCTAGCTTCCAGCAACTTTTTCCTGTTTCCAAATTTGAAAAAATTTCTCAGGGGAAAAAAATATAAGTCAAATGCTGAGGTGGAAAACGCTGTAAATCAATATTTTTCAGGTTTAGACAATCAATTTTTTTCTGACGGTTTAAAAGGATGGGAGAAACGTTGGACCAAATGTATCGAGTTGCAGGAAGACTACGTCGAGAAATAAATTTTGTTTTGCTTCGAAATATGTGTTTTTCTTAAAAAGGCCGGAAACTTTTCAAATGACCCTTCGTAA
>NW_012044761.1:0-358 GCF_000956235.1 Wasmannia auropunctata
TGATGGAAGATCGTCGATTGACTGTTAAGGATATTGCTGAGGCTTGTGGGATATCATCTGAACGGGTGCACAAGATTTTACATCAAGAATTGGACATGAGAAAATGATCCGCGCGATGGGTTTCGCGCTTGTTGACGACCGACCAAAAGCGCTCGAGTTCACACGTGCATGGTCGCAATGTCAAAATTGAACGAATTGAAGTTTGAATTGCTTCCGCACCCACCCTACTCGCCAGATCTAGCTCCCAGCGACTTTTTCCTGTTTCCAAATTTGAAAAAATTTCTCAGGGGAAAAACATATAAGTCAAATGCTGAGGTGGAAAACGCTGTAAATCAATATTTTTCAGGTTTAGACAATC
>NW_012044762.1:0-416 GCF_000956235.1 Wasmannia auropunctata
GTCCGGTGGACTCCACGATTTCTCCGTTCGCAAACGTTCGTTTAGATAAGGAACTTAGAATAAAATAAAGCTTATTGGTCATCAATTGGCGAACAAACATCGACCCAGCGAGATCAACCGTTGCCTGTCTCCTTGGGAAGATTTATCTCGAGAAAACATTTTATGAAGATTTATTTCAAATTATCGGAACAAACAAGAGAAATCTCTAACAGAAGAATTTCGAAAACGGATAAAAACCTTTTTTTTATATATATATGTAATATCCGCGGCAGTAAAACTCAATTTCAAAATGCGCTCGAGATCCATATGTTCCAAGATATAAGAAAACAAATACTGTTTAGACATACCGTCGCAGCGGAACTATAAAAACTCACAAAAGGATGTAATAACTGAGTCGACAAGGCACACAGGGGATA
>NW_012044763.1:0-331 GCF_000956235.1 Wasmannia auropunctata
TAGATTATTTTTCTCATATTCGATTGTAATCGGTCAATTTCTTACGGCTTAAGACTTACTAATCTCAGATGGATCTTAATAGGACTGTGGAATAGAGAATGCGTCATTGAAGCAACCAATCAGGGATATTCCACATATCTAAGGCAAAATGCGGAATAGTGTTGATTGGTTGCTTCATTGACGCACTCTCTATTCCGCAGTCCTATTACGCATCGTGTGATTTCACCTTTAGAATCGTAGAGTTAAGCCTCAAACACATGAAATGTATAACCAGAGAGGATCCGAGAGATATATGTGATACATTTCCATACTTTTGAATGCGTAATTTTTC
>NW_012044764.1:0-870 GCF_000956235.1 Wasmannia auropunctata
CGTGTCTCGGCGCTAAAGAAGTGTGCGTCGGACCGAACCATGACTCTTTATACGCGACTCGGTGAGTCGCGAGCACTCGAGATTTCGGAATCTCAACAACGGCTGAACGGATCAATTTCTAAGTAGGCTCAGTGGATAGCTTAGGTTCGAATTATATAACAATATCCTTTACCGGACGGATAACGTTGATATAATAACATTATCTTATAAATTATACAAATTATTTTGATTTAAAGTTTTACAGGCGACTATTATCTTTTCAGTTTCGGCCCTGCGGTGTGGCTAACTTCCGACTTTTGCGTTGACGATTGACGTGTTTTCATTTGATCATAGTACTCTCGTCAATGCAGAGTTGGAAGTTAGCCACATCGCAGGACCGAAATTGAAAAAGTAGTAATCGCCCACAAAATTTTAAACAAACCAAAATAACTCTTATAATTCGTAAGATATAATTTCGTTCATACATCGTTGTATTCGTTAAAAAGAACGCTACAACTTTTATCATATTAAAAATGTCACTTTACCGTGCAAAAATTAATCATGTCTTTCTGCTCTCTAACATAGATAAAATTTCTGATCACAGTGGTTACAATAAAGTCAGATCCGTTTAATTTGATATTATATTTATTAGGTCTATCTCTGTTAGTTTACGAGATAAAAAGGGGTGGCCACTTATACGGGGACACCATGTATTTACTATAATAATTACAAAGCATTGAAGCATACTGAATGTGTCAAGTCACTTGCACATTACAAATATGGAGGAGAAAACAAGTTAAGGTGATTTTATAATGCAAATCCCAGTCAAAAGTTAGTTCCTCATAATTTAATAGAGACAAGCGTAATTCAATAAAAACATTTTGCATAGAC
>NW_012044765.1:0-3957 GCF_000956235.1 Wasmannia auropunctata
ATCACAATTAAATTGCCAAGGCATTCTAATAATTCGATGCTCGATAATAATTAGAGCATCTTTTTAAATCCAGTGAAAATAACTTATTGTGAAAAATATTACCTCAGCCATACTTGAACTAATACTAATTATAAGATTCACGTATTATAATATTATCAAGCATCAAGATCCGTTTTGTACCGTGTTGACATTTTTTGAATCTTAACTTTTGTATAAACTGTGGTATTAATATATTGATTGAAGTTACGATAATATTATTAATAAATTTTTTACTTGTATTGATAGATTAAAAATGCATCATTAAATGTATAAATATTATAAGTACTTGTAAATACTTTCAAATATCGATGTGTATCGTGTAAATCTGTAATTCATCATTATTCGTTTTATTACCTTGTATATCAATTGTAATAAATAAATACTTTCCTGTTTCAATTTTTACTTGTAATACTGCTAATTAATTATTGATACAAATATTTGTATTAAGTAAAAATTCTAAAATAATAATTTATTCCATTAGTAAAAATGTTATCAGTGCATCAATAAATAATAAAAATTTATAAATTATTATAGTTCATAGCACTCATGTATGTAAAGACTTTAACGTGTATAAACTTGCAAACTTGAGATAGTTAAATCTTTGTTTTCAATTCTTTTAATAATTAATTCATCTGTTCCCTTTCAATATATCTGCAAGAGAGAAAGCTATAGAGACCTATTTGTCTGCAATGCGCATGCCTTGATATCATTGTTGCTATAATGTCCTACAAATAGTTTAGTAACAGTATTGAAAATGTTTCCTTTTTCAAATATTTGTTTTTTTAACGCACGTACATTACAAACAAATGGGACTCTCTCTCGCACAGATGTTGGACTCATTTTCGATCCACGCAAAAACAATGCAATGCCCCTTTCATGTATGTATGTTCTAAGTTATACAGAGCAAAACAAAAATAATTTTAATTTTGATAATTTTAATACTTTTAATATATTATAGTTTTAAAAGTGTTAATTAACTATAATATAATATACTTTAAAATAATGCCAATTTTTATTAAGAATCAACATCTGTTGCTCATTTTTCAAATATACTATTTTATCCTTTCACTACTCATCAACATTTAATAAACGTTAACTTTTAAACAGCTTTTTTTAATTAAAAACCATATCCGAGATATATGACAATTTTAATCAAACTCTGTTTCATTTAATCGGTGATTAATACAACCGGAAAATTTGCTTAAATTAAAATTTCAATAATGGATGATATAATTTGTTCTTGCAGTTAATCTAATTTTTCCTTTCTATGTATATTGAACAACGAAAACTTAATTTTCAATCTGTGTTAACAAATACGATATAGAACAGGTTGTTCAAAAATTATATTTATACTGTTGACTACGTATATAACGTATATTCGTTATTAGCAGCATTGAACAAGAAAACACTAGGTACGAATAAATAGGCGAAGATTTTTTTGTTTGATATAATTGTAAGCAATATTGTCTATGATGATTTAGCAATAGATAATCAGATCCATAGATAACCATAGATAATCAGATATCATTATAAATAATAATCAGATAATAATCGATTCCTATATATATCCTTTCTAAAAAGAGGCAAAATTAAATAGCGCGCGCAAAGTGCGCGTTTGTAGTGCTAGTATTCATAAAAAGACTAAGATTATCTTCTTTGAAAAGTTGATTGGCTGAATGTGAATGAATTTAGTTGATAGTCAATAAGCCATTCTTTCACTTGTTTTATTAAAAAAATTAGAACAAGGTCACATTCTAATTCAAGAATTTTATTTTTCAATTTTAATTAGCTAATCTTAATAAAACATTTTATAAACTGTCCATAATTATATATCATACTGCTATCGAGTGTCCAGCAATTTTCACAGACAGAATCTGGATGATCCCTCTTCACCTTTCTGCCCTCTCTACTCGATATTCAAGTAATTCACGTTCACTTAAATTTCTGCATATTAAAATTACGCACAACAACGATTAAGAAATATAAATTAGGAATCCAGTTCATCGTAAAAAAGACTTTTTTTATTTGAAAGTAGTGATTTCGGTAATCTCTTCGCTCAAACTTGTTTAATAACCTATTTAAAATGCATACATTAAAAATGCTTGCAAAAACATTTGATAATAATGAATTTTATAGATAATTTGTGGAAGAAATAAAGTTAATAAAATTTAATGTCGAAATCGGGATATTAATTAAAAATTTTATTAAAATAATTGAATAATAAATATTAAGTTTTTATTTTTTTTAAGTTAGGTTTAGTTATTTAAACAGTTAGCAAAACTATATAATTTCTTTTAAATAAATTTTATCAACTTTAATAAGAAGAACCAGCTGAATATCAGATTACTCCTCGCCTGATGAAGTAAACAGCATAGTTCACAAAAAATTGGGATTAACATTGGGTTCAATGCAAACTACAGTTTCAATTTATACCCTGTATTTAACAGTTAATGTTTTTAGACTTTAGTAAAATCAAAACACATCAGAGATTTAATAACTTATTTGTGGAAGATGTATCTTTCTAGTTTTTGACAGTTAATTATATAAGTGTTTTAATACGTTGGTGAGTACATTATAATATGCCCACAGCGGAGAGGGGCCTGTTATCTTCCCACTATAAAGTACGAGTACATAAATCTGGCGCGCGGCCTAGCCGCCATTATTTTTATTGTATATACCGCAGGAGGTTCGTCCCCTGGGGAAACATTAATTGAAAAATAGAGGTAATTAATTTTAGAGTATAAATTACCATTACACAAGTGGTAATTGTAGTAATTAATCAACGAGTTATCATTATCACAAGTAATTATTGTGATAATTAAACATTTCAATTCCTAGATAAAAGTCGATTGATGTATGTTTAATAAAGTATCGTAAAATTCCATACGATCTTGACTTTTATAATGATCGATTCTATTACTGTGATTAGTAATTATATAAAATTACTATTTCTGCATAACTATGTACTTATTTAAAACTTGCGTGATCAAAATGATAACATAGTTTCAACTTTTCCGCTATATCTAACAATCAATTCTTTCAGTTTATGAAATCAGAACACAGAACACATCAGAGATCAGTAACTTGTTGCCGATGAGGAAGTATTTTTCCCAAGTTCTTTAACAGATAGTTTGTATAAGATGTTTTAATTGAACATATATTGAGTAGTATGTGTGCATTAATAATTTAATATAAATCATAGTGAGTACATTAATACATTAATATAAAACATACTGAATGTTTGGAGAAATTTAATTTTATATTACTCTTACATGATCTTTGATTCTTTTTAAACTTATTTCAAATTTCTTTAAATATTCAGTCATCTCAAAACATTGCTCACACATTTGATTGGGACAACGTCAACATTTTCGATTCCGAATCAAATGGTCATAAAAGACTCATTTTGGAAATGATAAATATTAAAGCCAAAAAACATAAAACCGATATTAATGCAAACACAAACATGAAATTACTCGACAAATTTTTCTTTAATATTCTTGATAAACTTGCTAATTTTTAAAAACTTAAGGTTACAGGGATTTTTGTCAAGTAGTATATACCATCATTTAATTATACCACTCGGATAACATATAACTCGGATAACACATACTAAATCATATCATTGATTATATTACTCTTATAGACTTTTTATTTGTTGACTTGCTAATCATTTGGCAATTCCTCATTGACAATTTTTTATCGTTCTAAACTTAATATATTCTCGCAATGTAACAAAGAATCAATTTTAAAATTAACATAGCCTATACAATTAGGCCTAATTTTGATGTCTAATATCTGTTATTTTTTATTTATTACGTTTTATTTCGTAATATATGTAATTTTTTATATAACGATATATTGACACTCGATAGTTATGTATGCAATTTTGGTATATTAGCTTCTGCGATTACCGAT
>NW_012044766.1:0-436 GCF_000956235.1 Wasmannia auropunctata
CGATGCTAAGACTCTAATATACGATCGTGTGATAGAATTACTTCAGAAGTTCGATAATCAAGCGTGGATAATTGATAATGAATTCTTCTATGTCTGATTCTGATGCTTTCTTTTTAACAAATAATTGAGATGCGGAAACGCCAACGCGATACAAAGCGGATCTTGATGTTTAATAATATTATAATATGTGAATCTTACAATTATCAGTTCAGGTAAACAGCGCGCTGCATAAGTCTTTAAAACGCAGCTCCAAACCGAATAGTGCATACTATCACAATTAAATTGCCAAGGCATTCTAATAATTCGATGCTCGATAATAATTAGAGCATCTTTTTAAATCCAGTGAAAATAACTTATTGTGAAAAATATTACCTCAGCCATACTTGAACTAATACTAATTATAAGATTCACATATTATAATATTATCAAGCATCAA
>NW_012044767.1:0-636 GCF_000956235.1 Wasmannia auropunctata
GGACCTTATCTATCGGCTGTCGATGCCGCGTGAAACTCAGCAGCTCCGGATTCGAAGAATCACCCCGATAACCCTTCTTCCCGAGCTGCGCCTCCCGAAAAACAAAGGAGCTGGAGCGGGCTCCTAGGTATATATAAGGCTCCTCTGGGCGTCTTGCGTCACTTAAAACTCAGATCTCGGCAGTCAATCTAGTATTTGTCACGCTGTCATTTTAACGGGCAGAAAAGAACTTAGAATTTAGATTTCGGAATTCACTTTACAATATTCACTCTGTGAGTTTAACAATTGGACGCAAAAAGAAAACTTAGAATCTGTGCGCGATCGGAAGTCGAGTGCCAAAGATCGCATCTTGGAGAGAAGCCCTGTGCAACCGCTTCTCGAGATCTCAGCTCCCTCCGAATTACAGCAAAGAGTAAGTCATCATGTTTTTACTTTAACCGGGATTAACTATTAACCGTGATTTGTCTCAAATCGATCTCGCCCTTACGGAAAAGACCGACTGCCAGGTGTGTAGTTATTACTGGAAGTATTACTCTCTGTGTAGTAGTTACTGCTGGTGGATCACTTGACAAATATTACACACCTGTGGTTATTACTGGAGGTATTACTGCTCATGTAATAATTATTGTCGGCAGA
>NW_012044768.1:0-2013 GCF_000956235.1 Wasmannia auropunctata
TATTCACACCAAAGTATTTCAAATGTAAAATCAAATCATTTATACATTCAAATAATACGTATCACTTGGATTGAACTAGGCAATTTTATGGTATCATAATTTTTTTTTTAAGAATTAAAGTTACTACTATTTGGATTAGAATAGGAAGATCCAACAGATATACAAAGATATATATGTACCATTTAAGTTTTATTCCTTAATTTAGTACAACAGTATATATCTTGGTCGTTAAATGCGCCTAAACATGACGCTCTTTTACTTTTTTAAAAAAGGTAATTTTGAAATGTAGACTTGATAGTGCAGTGTATTATAAATAATGTAATAAATCCAGTTCGTTCCCATTCAAGTATATATTCGTCATCTGTCCGTCCGTGTCATCCTGATAAACTTTTAATCTTCTCGTTACTTGTTAAACACGCGTTCCACTTCTTTCCCGATGCACAAATTTCATTTCCAATTCACTTTTCGGAGATCAAGAAATTGATAGATTAAAAATCTGTGTCTTTGATATTACAGGTAGACTTCCAGGGCAGCGTCTATACATCACCGACACTCGATCTTCTATTTTTTCTCAGTTCAAGTATTTCCTTTGATGTCATTAAAAACAAAAGAAATGTTTTATTAAACGAATACCTTGGCATTTTGTCGACGACTATGAAACAATTGAACTGCAAGACGCAACCGCCCACAATGAAGGAATTGAAGGATACCATGAAGCGAAGAGCTGGCATTGAAATGGTATCATCTTTCGTGATTTTACCGTTAATGCTATGCCCTAAGAATGAAACAAAAGATCTTAATGAGATGACGACCACTGGTACTTGGATTAATCCAGGCTTAAAAAGCAAAGATTTTAAAAAAGTTATGATAAAGAATATTCCACTGTATGATGAATGGGGTTTACTAAATCTCTAATGCATAATTGATTTCCAATGATCAGAAATAAAAATGAAAAGGAAATAGAAATCTAATAAAGAATTTAAAAAATAACAGACATATATAATTATATTAAAATTAATAACAACATAAATAAAATATTTATTTTCTTTTTTTAAAGAGGGAACATTAAGATCAACCAAAAAAATTAAATAAATAAGTAAATTTACACAAAAATGATTGTACATAATATATAAATAAAATACATTTTAAAATAAAAATTTTGACACAGATTAAACTATTGAGTTTTGCTTTAAAATATATCCCCATTTCTTGTTGAACATATGAATTTTACTTTAAAATTTTTTTAAATCGCTATTTTTTTGCATATTCTTGTAAATGACAATGAGATGTTTCCAAAACATTGTAATAATGATTTTTTTCATTACATACCTTCCGAGACTTAACAGTTAAGATTTATCGATATTTTTATTTATTAATATTTTTTTAATTCATAAATGTTTAAAAAAACAAGTATATATATATAAATATATCTATTTTAATTAGGAAACGAGTGCATATACTTGTAATGCAAAATATTCAGAATTCTAATATTTTTATTAACTATATTTATCAGCTGTTTTGAATTTTATTTTTATTTTAAAAAATCAGCAATTCTATGATAAAGAAAAATTTATATCTAGAATGTTTAAAAACAATTATCAAAATCGGTTAAGAATTAAAACTGTCGGTCGATTTTTGTCCAAAATGAGTGCCTTTTTTCCCACTGCACACAATATGTCCAAATCGATTCTAGCCGGCCAAAATTGAAAAAAATAAAGCAAATTATTTATACCAATATGTACTTTTCTTTTATTCTAAGACATGAATTCATACGAAGATGAAAAATTCTATAAAATATAATACTATTTCAGAGAAATAGAATGCATGGCTAAAATAAAAAGTGTTTATTACAGCTGTGTTTATGTAAGTAAATTTAATATTCCATACAGATATCAATTATTTGATGTTAATGTTAAAACAATTAATGACAATTTTTTCTTATGTTCTACTAAGTAATGAGTCCCAAATAATCCACTCATATTATTATAATATCAATCCAGAAGATTTCAATTT
>NW_012044769.1:0-414 GCF_000956235.1 Wasmannia auropunctata
ATGTTATTAATCACGGCGATCCTCACTTGAAAAATATGTTGTTTAAATATGACAATGATAGCAATCCTACTGATCAGATTTTCGTAAGTACGTTCAAATACATTTTATGAGAACATATGCGAAATATCGCATATAAATTGTGCAATTTTGATGTGATTATATTGTATCTTAGCGTCTTATTAATTATTAAAATCAAAATGCCTAAAATATAATATATGGTTTACTGAGATTAAATTTTCTTTTTTCAAAATACTGCGCAATAATTATCACGCCTATTCACACCAAAGTATTTCAAATGTAAAATCAAATCATTTATACATTCAAATAATACGTATCACTTGGATTGAACTAGGCAATTTTGTGGTATCATAATTTTTTTTTAAGGAATTAAAGTTACTACTATTTGGATTAGAA
>NW_012044770.1:0-536 GCF_000956235.1 Wasmannia auropunctata
ATTATTAATTGAGTGCTCTGATACAGCCCGGATATAGTCCATCTAGCATAAGAATTAACAATAAGTAACAACGCAAAATTAAACAACAAGAGAGAAGAGAAAAAGGGAAAAAGAGAGAGGTAGAGATAGAGAAAGAGAAGGAAACGTTATTTATTACACATTCTGGAATACATTTTCTCAAGCGTAAAAATTAAACAACGGGAGAAAAAGAGCAAAACAGAGTGGAGATGGAAAAGAGAATGAGGCGGAAAAAGAGAGGGAAAGGGGAAGAGAGAGAGAGAGAGAGACAAGTCGCGTGTGAGGGAGGCGCGTATCGCGCGTCGATCGCGTCCCATTGCTATTGACATTTTCGTTATCTGCGTTACGTCGCGCCGCGTATTCGTGTGATACCGTGGAATATATGCCGCGTACACGTCGTGACACGTGACGTCCCACACTCCCGGAGTGCGCGAGAAAGAAGAGAGAGAGAGACAGAAGGAGAGAGACAGAGAGAGAGAGAAACTCGACGCGAGAGCGGGCAGGTATACGCCCGCGAA
>NW_012044771.1:0-651 GCF_000956235.1 Wasmannia auropunctata
ACGGCTGTCAATTAAATTCTATCCGCTCGCGAGCTATCTCGGGAGGGATCGATTTTAATTGCGCCGACAATTTTGCAATTCGAAAAAAGCTTCGATATCGCAGCACACGCCGCCGCGACCGCGCCGGTGCCGTGCCGCGGTCGTATCGCTCTCAAGGGAGAACGCGAGATTGACTGGCGCGAAATAAAACTTGTGGAGTCCTTACCTTTTACCTTTATCTTATAAGGGCCGACACGCGAAAAGATTTCGGCGCCGTCTTCTCGCTGCCACACGATCTTGGGCTTGGGATAACCGCGCGCTTTGCACACCAGCTTCGCAGCACCTCCCTCGGGAACCATCATGTCGTTCGAGGTCTCTTCTGAGATGATGTCTGGCGGTATTACCACCTCCAAAAACGCGCTCTGCAAATGCGGAGGAGATAAATTATAGCGCGTCTGTATACGCGTGTGTATACGCGCGCGCAGCGAAGAGAGAATACGGAGAGTGTTACAAAATATAGAACGAAACCACCGACCGGATTAAAGCGTAGAACTCCGAGTCTGAGGTCGCAATTATAAATCATTGAACTTGAAGTAATTTTCGCGTTTGGAGAAATACTCCATTCGCTTGATAATTGCGTGATAATTATTAATTATTATATATTTCTGTATA
>NW_012044773.1:0-560 GCF_000956235.1 Wasmannia auropunctata
TCTCGTAGAAGGCGAGAGGAAATCGGGAACCGTAGAAAAACTGGAGTCTTGATTGTACGGACTTTCTTTACTTTCACAAGACAATAAAAAAACACGTACACGAAATTAACAAGTTCTTGATTTGCGAGTTTCAACACTTTTCGTCGCGAGCAATCTGGTATCGAAAGGGTGCAGTTGGCGAAGATGTCAAGTCGCGTCTAAGAGGTCTTGCTAAAAAATCAGCTCCGCGGGAGCGCGGCTACCCTTTTATACTCGGCAGCTGCTCGCGAGATTGCCATGCCTCCCTCACGACCCTTGTTGTTGAAAACGACAAGTCACGGCCGCGGTTAGTGCGAAAAACAAGCGGAAATCGCTCGCTTGTTTTTCGCAGATGTTTGTGAGGTGAGCACGCTTACAAATAGTGCTCACCGACGTGTCCTCTTCCCCTCCTTGGACGTGCAGAGTTAATTTGCGAAAACACGAGGGGGAGGGACCCGTCGGTTAGCTGACTTTGTTTGAACAGAAATGCGGATTTTGGAAACCGACAAGGTAGCGAGGCGCTTTATTACAATTTCGAATAA
>NW_012044774.1:0-599 GCF_000956235.1 Wasmannia auropunctata
TTGCATTATATGAACTAGATTAAGGCGCAAATCTTCAGATGTATGTAAGTTCGCAAGACAGTATATTACGAAGTATGTAACTTCAATCTTCCCGGTTTTGTGGTAGATAAAGCTCGGTCGGTTAAATACATTATTTGGATATTCTAGTATATATTATACAATACAAAGTCAATGCTGGTCCATACCGTAAAAAACCATAAAACAAAAAATAGAATTACTTAAATTAAAATTAAATACCTTGAGGAGCCCTTGTCACGCTTTATATAAATTATCAAAATGATTAGACAGTCAGTGGTAGTTCTACGTATGTTTCTGTGTATGTCACACTTTAGAGTCGTTATGTAATGCGAGCTAAGACCAGGGCTGGGCAAAATACACCATTAAAGTATTTAAAATACAAATACTAGAAATCTTAGTATTTGAATTACAAAATACAAAATATTTTCAATCTTTCGATTTGAAATACAAAATACAAAATACTTTCAACTTTTTATTTGAAATACAAAATACTTTTTAATTTAATCTTTCAATTACAATCATATATATTATTAAACTCTCCGCTTCAACAAGCCCCTCTCCACTTTTAGAGAGAGAGAGAT
>NW_012044775.1:0-459 GCF_000956235.1 Wasmannia auropunctata
AACTGAAAAATAGAAATAATTAACTTAGCTTTTTTATTATTCTATTTCTGATCCACAGTTACTGATTTCAGTAAATAATTTTTCAAATTATACAAAAGTAAAAAAAAAAACAACGCACCTCGCATAATGCAGCACAATAATTAAACTTTTTATTTTCCAATCCACAGTTTGCCAGCCATATACGTAATCGCTGTGGATCTCTTGGAAAATTGCACATTTTTGATCCCTTTGCAATTTGAGTTCCTGCATCCTTTTGCAGCACACGTGACCATTATAACAATATTCTGAATAGACAATTAAGCATTTTAAGTATTTTAAAATTAGTCTTTTAATAATTATGAAGTAAAAACAACTTACCACTTGACTTTATATAAAAACAAACTTTACAAAAGGTTATGTCCGTGTGCGTCAGGTGGTCTGACTGCCGGAAACTGATCGTAAAATGGCGGAGCCAATCAG
>NW_012044776.1:0-585 GCF_000956235.1 Wasmannia auropunctata
TGAAGCGTAAATACCAATTTCACGTGTATTGCGGATATTTGTTAGAGATCAGAAATTAAAATGCCGTGAAAATTCGTATATAAAGGCTGTTTATCCATATTATTCAAAAAGATTAAATGTCGAGCTAGAGTAAACGAGATAAGGTTTTATTTAATTTACGTTCGCGCGGAATGTATTGCGCGCGTAACTTTCCGTACACAATTCGCACAATGCGTTTAAACGAGGTTCACTACGAGGCAAATATATTTCCATAATATATATGTAATTGTTAATTTCGATACACCGTGAAATTAGCGCAATGGAATAATTTGAATGTTCGGAGATGGCAATCTTTTTGTGTATGAAATATAATAGCTGAAAATGGACGTTCGCGAATTGCATATATCGTGGGAATTTCTACGTTATCACATTACAACTTGTGATAAACGAGGATCGCGGATTCGAAATTTCCTCCCTATGTCTCCCTAATTACCTCGTTAGAGTTAACACGGTATATATTTGCATTTGGTTGTTCAAATATTTTCAAGATGCACTTACACTGTTAAATTCGTACACTAAGAAAAAAAGTTGTTAAAATAACTAAAT
>NW_012044777.1:0-598 GCF_000956235.1 Wasmannia auropunctata
TTTTGCGGTCTATCCTTATCCTCATCAGTCGCGGTGACCTGCGTTGCAAAGTGTTAATTGCTAATTGACCGTAAACACGCGGACTGTGGTAAACATTTTCATTTCGGCGCGCGCACACACACACACACACGCACACGCACACGCGCGCGCGCAAACACACGCACGCACGCACGCACGCACGCACGCACGCACGCACGCACGCACGCATACACACACAAACGTAATATTCGTTGAAAGTTCGACGTAACAGTTACATAAGGAGAGCAATTACCCGGAATACGCGTTTCGGTAGAGTCTTGTCGTCCTCCTCCCGGTAATTAGTGGTCTGTAATTTGATTGCTCGAAGACGGGCGGGTTGTCGTTTACGTCCTTCACGTGAATTACAACCGTCGTGTAATTCTCCTTCAAGTTGTCCGACGCAGTAAGCCGAAGCTCGTACTGCAAGATGCACGCGCGAATTTTGTTGTGAAATATCACATGCAAATTCAAATATATTTAGTACATTAAATACGGCTTGCATCGTGAAACGGAGGAGGATAATTAGCTCAATTGTCATTATATTAATTATCAATTGGTATAACTAACTCTATTGTCATTA
>NW_012044778.1:0-348 GCF_000956235.1 Wasmannia auropunctata
TATGCTAATTGTGCGAGCCTTTCTACATCGGAGCCAAAAGACGCAATGTTTTCCCCGAACTTCTGTTTTCTATTAGTAAACTGCGAATAATAATTTTGCAACGATTGTGACTCACCGAATCGTAACTCTAACTTTGATTTTAACTCCGTATAATTTAAATTTTCTAAATTTAGCACATTTTCCAATATCGCACGTGCCTTCCCTCTTAAACACGACACAAGCACGGCAGTCTTTGTCTCCTCTCCCCAACGATTCGCACGAGAAATCAAATCGAATTGCGAGAAAAACTCGCGCAAGGGAGCACTCCCGTCAAACGTGTCCGGCTTAATTTTCACACCCGATGTTCCG
>NW_012044779.1:0-367 GCF_000956235.1 Wasmannia auropunctata
AGAAAGAGCGGAGACAAACTGCGCGCATGCTATTTTATCGCGCGTTATATCAGGACATTCAGGATATGCTAATTGTACCAGCCTTTCTACATCGGAGCCAAAAGACGCAATGTTTTCCCCGAACTTCTGTTTTCTATTAGTAAACTGCGAATAATAATTTTGCAACGATTGTGACTCACCGAATCGTAACTCTAACTTTGATTTTAACTCCGTATAATTTAAATTTTCTAAATTTAGCACATTTTCCAATATCGCACGTGCCTTCCCTCTTAAACACGACACAAGCACGGCAGTCTTTGTCTCCTCTCCCCAACGATTCGCACGAGAAATCAAATCGAATTGCGCGAAAAACTCGCGCAAGGGAGCA
>NW_012044780.1:0-591 GCF_000956235.1 Wasmannia auropunctata
TTTCGCGAGTGACGTGCCGCCGAGCACGTCTGGCGCCCAACTTTCGCGTCGCTGCTCCTCGTCGGTTGCCGGAGGGACGAAATCCGGAGGGCCGTCACCTTCCCTCCCGACATCCTACGCGATTTCACCTTTTTTTGTTTTGATCCGTGCTCGCGTGAGATACCTATCTCGCGGGAGCGCGTGACAATATATATATATTTTTTTCTACCTACTTATATATAATATTTATCCCCGTTTCCATTACTACAAGTATTACTATTTTTGTACTCTTTCAAGGTCGCTTCAACGACTGTTAATATATTAGTTCTCAACCGATAATTACCCACACCATAAAGGTAATTACCCAACGCTGTTTCAAATTATAATAACCCGCACAACTATGCACGTTTGAGGTTATATAATCAACCCATATTCTGTTCATGTAACCATCTAAAAAAATGGAATAAATCAAGTTGTACTCCTTAACCCCTTAATCTTGTTATTGACAAGTCTTTGACTTCTGCAACGCAGGAAAGATTTCAGCTCTTGGATTTCCCTGGGTCCCAACCCCTAAAAGAAACGAGGGCAACCGCCCTTTTCACGACCGAGGTA
>NW_012044781.1:0-354 GCF_000956235.1 Wasmannia auropunctata
ACGCGGAATGCTATCCGTACGACGACATGAATCTGGATTTCGTTAGGAACAAGTGGGCCGTTCTCTACGACACGTACGCGCGTTTTTGCAAGGGGTACTACGGATACGAGTATCTCCACCTGTGAGCCGAGTCTCACCACCACGACATTTTTACGCAACGGCCCGTTCGTGATCATCGATTGCTCTCGTCAGAACGAATCGATCAAGAGCGCGACCGTGGACGTGAGACTGGAATTCGAGACCAAGGAGAACGTGCCGTTGGGCACCACCGCGTATTGCCTTATCATACACGATCGCGTGGTTCAGTACAACCCGTTGACCAACGTTGTTCGCAAGATCACCTGAGCGCATCCT
>NW_012044782.1:0-425 GCF_000956235.1 Wasmannia auropunctata
AGCTCGAGAAGCCGCGATACGTCATCTTTGCTCTGCAAACGGGTCGAAAGAACGTCATGAGCGAGGACGTGAGCCGATTCGATCACTGCAACCTGACGAACGTGAAACTCTATCTGAACGCGGAATGCTATCCGTACGACGACATGAATCTGGATTTCGTTAGGAACAAGTGGGCCGTTCTCTACGACACGTACGCGCGTTTTTGCAAGGGGTACTACGGATACGAGTATCTCCACCTGTGAGCCGAGTCTCACCACCACGACATTTTTACGCAACGGCCCGTTCGTGATCATCGATTGCTCTCGTCAGAACGAATCGATCAAGAGCGCGACCGTGGACGTGAGACTGGAATTCGAGACCAAGGAGAACGTGCCGTTGGGCACCACCGCGTATTGCCTTATCATACACGATCGCGTGGTTCAGTA
>NW_012044783.1:0-588 GCF_000956235.1 Wasmannia auropunctata
TTTTTGCATATACAAAATTAAGTTTTAGTAAAAATTGTAACTTCATATTTGTTAATATTTTATATATGCAAACTTTATATTTATAAACAAAATATATCTTAACTAATACATATTCCATCTTTTTGACATCTATTAAAAAGATTTATACCATTGATATACTTTTATTAGCAATTAATATTTATAGATCATCGGAGCATCGGTTCTCGGACGATCACAAGGTTAAGCACGTTTCAGAAGGTTCATGGCTTGGATGGGTGACCGCTTTAGGAATTTCCGTAAATAAGTATATCGAATTGGCGATTGAAATTATCATTTCTCATTCAGGGAATGATCAAGAATGCATCAAAAATTTATGCAATTTGACATCATTTTGACAAACTAAAATTTGATCTTATTTTTATGTCATTTTGATCTTTCTGTTCTCCTTGGGCAGGATTTTGATTTATGATCAATGTCAAATCGATTTCGCAGTTTGAATCGACAGGAGGTCGACATGGGAGTCAAAAAGACATCGATGTCGATGTCAATTTCGATCTCATTTCGAACCCACTTTTCGACGTCGAATCGACGTCGGGTCGACAAATTATT
>NW_012044784.1:0-399 GCF_000956235.1 Wasmannia auropunctata
ATGTGCGACAACTATAACAAACACTATTTCGGAGAAAGAGGAAAAGAAAGAGGAACAGGAAGAAATTAATAATTTATTTTTATTTCTTAAAAAAATAGTTTTACTATGTTCTGTTAATTATTTTAAAATGTTAAAATGTTGTTAAATGTTTACAAATAAATTAATAAATTAATAATATATACACTGTTAAATCTATATAATAAATTTCAATATATCGTAATACGACAGAGAAATATAATTATATTATATTATATACACTGTTAAATCTATAGTGTCAACCTAAATCTATAGGGTTTAACCTCATTAACTCATCACTGCTTCTACTTAATAAATAGTTACTTTTAACCCTTTGAGTTAAATTCGAACTATTTTAAATTATTGAACTCCATTATTTTTAGT
>NW_012044785.1:0-1207 GCF_000956235.1 Wasmannia auropunctata
ATTGTTACGCCCGTGTCTACGCCCGCGTCGTTCGATGTACCAGCGAGCCGGTCCAGCTGTCGGATGTTTCCCTGACGACGCGTTGTTGTCTGTCAAACGGACGACATATTAGATTTGGAGACAAGCCGTCGTGCCGTGCGGACGTACCTTGCTCTGCTCTGTCTATTCGCTACGTTCTCTGTTCTTATTTACAATAAAGAGGGTGTTCTTTGCGTTCTTAATTTGGTGTTCCTTTCATTTCCCCGCGGTCTTCCGATGCGCGTGCGCGAGCGCGAGTGCGGAAGCGCGAACGTTACGCGAGCGAGTGCGTGAACGCGATATTCACCGCCCCGGGCGTAACAGTATATATATTGAAAATGATTTGAGCTGGGAGGAAAGGAGAACACAAGAAAAGATTAACAGATGGATGAGGGGACAAAAAGGAAAAGGAATAGATTTAAAGGTGGGATATGGAAGAGTGAGGGTGGGTAATGTTTGGTGGACATGGGAGAAGTTAGAGAGAGAAGAAGAGGAAAAGGAGGATAAGGGAAAAGAGAAGGAAGGGAAGGAAGGAGGGGCGGGGAATGGTAGAGAGGAGTTAGAGAAGCATTTTGCGTAGGCCAAGAAGGATATGCGGGAGGCGACAAGGGGAAGAGAGGAAAGAGGAAAAGGGGGAGGAAAGGAATAGGGAAAAGGAAAAGTAAGGTTAAGGAAAAAAAAAGGTAAAGGTACAAAGAAAATGATTTTCTGGAATGTGGCAGGAGTTTATAATAAAGGGGTGGATTTTTGGAAGTATGTTGGAGAATTCGATTTTGTTAGTTTAAGTGAGACATGGGTAGAGGAGAAGAGTTGGGAAAATATGAAGGAGAGGTTGCCAGAGACACACGAGTGGATTTGTAGTTATGCCGAAAGGGTCAAGGACAGAGGAAGAGCAAAGGGAGGTTTTATTATAGAAAGGAGGAAAAGTTGGGGGAGAAGTGGAGGTAAGTTAAAAATGGGGGAAGAAAAGGGGGTGATAAAAGCGGAAATTGAAGACGGTAAGGAGAGGTGGAAAATATGTTCGGTATATGGTACGGGGGGATTGGAGCAAGATGGAAGAAAGTATGAATAAGATCTTAAAGAAAGAAAGAGAGGGAAGGGAGATGAAGGGGGTGACATTAGGAGGAGACTTCAATGAGAATTGGAGAATTGGGGGGTTTAGGTATAGATCTGTCTCTTATACACATCT
>NW_012044786.1:0-626 GCF_000956235.1 Wasmannia auropunctata
GATTGTGTATATATATATATATATATATATTTGCTTATTTATAATTTCTTTTATTTTAACCTCCAGATTTATTTTTCCAAAACACCAACATACAAGAAGGAAGGGAAGAGAAGAAAATAAAAAAAATAAAGAGAAAACATAATTATTAATGTATTCATAATACATTTTTTCAATTATTATTTTGAATTATTTACAATTATATCGTCTACAATTTTATCGTCAATGAATAAAAAAATACGTTAATATAGTATATATTGTACTATAATAAAGCATTTATGTATCTAATAAAAAATTAAATATTTTAAAAAGATTATAAGTTAATATTTCTGAAATGCTTATAATTCACTTTTATTTATATTTTCTATTTATGCTCGGTCCTTTTCTTCTTGTTTAATTAATAATATATTATTAAATCATTGTTGCGACGGAAAAGTATGCATAACGGTGGGCCCACTACGTTTCGCCGAGCGACGACAAGCTCGTACAAGTTTTAACTTGTACGCGACGCAACGATTGGCTTCATATTGATCCGCGCCTATTGGTTCGCTGTAGCTCGCGGTTTCGATATAAAAGGAGGGCGTCTTTCACGCGACACTCAGAAGCTTTCTGATCCGAGATCATTAACA
>NW_012044787.1:0-749 GCF_000956235.1 Wasmannia auropunctata
TGATATTCCTCAATAGAATTAGCTAAACATTATTTGATTTTTTCAGCAAATATTTTTTGCTCTAGCGCCTAAATTTTAACAACTAATAAATTTAGCTTTGGCAGTAATAATATTAGTTGTCCCTATATTTTAAAAACACACATTAGCCGCCACGGCTATATTTTAGCTGCGTTGGCCAATCCTTTCTCTGCGTGTGACGCACACACACAATACCAGGCTATATCAAACGTCCGCACTCTTCAACAACTGCAGCTAAAATTATGCCACTCAACATGGCTGTTCGAAAAGGTTCACACTATGTAGTTCAACAGTTGTCCGATAAATGGCGTCAATGGGGAGGCTGCAAAAAAATCAGTCCGGGAACTTATAGACCGCACTGTGTATATACATATATATGTATACTTATCAGCTTTGTTTGTGCTTATTTGTTATATACAATATACTTGTCAGCTATAATATAACTCTGAAATACAATATCTTGATTCTTAACTCATTCAAGATAAATAATTTTAATTATTTTCCTTTTTATATTGTTTATTCTACAGAACTTTTACATTATATGTAGGTTAGTTGAAACTTCATTAATGTATCATTTTATTGATTGTGTATATATATATATATATATATATTTGCTTATTTATAATTTCTTTTATTTTAACCTCCAGATTTATTTTTCCAAAACACCAACATACAAGAAGGAAGGGAAGAGAAGAAAATAAAAAAAATAAAGAGAAAACATAATTATTAAT
>NW_012044789.1:0-326 GCF_000956235.1 Wasmannia auropunctata
TTTCCCCTAGCTAGAAGAGAGGCTGGCGTGCCTGGCGTCTCCCCCACTCAGGCAGTTCTTTTGGCGCGCGAGCCAAAATAGTCAGTCGAGTTGCGAATCGCGAACCGGACACTAAAACTAAATTCTCTCCAATACCTAATTTTAATTGAGGTCTTCAATATCTAACATTAATTAAAGATAAGTTAGTTGTAACACTAGTGATAGTTTAATACTAATAGAGTTTTGCGGACAATTGAATCCAATTCATAATAAATTCTATTTCCAAGTAATTCGATAGCGTGAACATTACCTCACTTTTATCTCGACTCCGATTATAACGCTACCCT
>NW_012044790.1:0-419 GCF_000956235.1 Wasmannia auropunctata
GTTATCTAACAAAATGTTTATCACTGTTCTAAAATTCTTAACGTGGAATTCCGGATGCGACAGTAATAAAATTCTGTCTGTCAATCCTATGATGGTGTCTTTTTTATATATTAATGATTGGAATAAAATTAAGATAACGACCTGAAAAAGTCGGTTTACAATACCAATCAAGGATAAGATGTTCATCTTTCACGATCATTGTGACGTCTAAAAAATTCAATGCGCTCCCATCAATCTCCAATGTGAATTGTAGCCTATTGTGATAAGAATTAAAACTATCTAATAATTCATGCAAATGACTTGTTGGGGCTGCAAGAGCGATGTCATCAACATATCTTACATAAAAGGAAGGGACAAACGAAAGTTTACTGACAGTCAGAGATTCAAGATCCTGTAGAACAATATCCGCAATACACGGA
>NW_012044791.1:0-389 GCF_000956235.1 Wasmannia auropunctata
TTTTAATCTTTCTCTGATAGTGGAGAAAATAAATTCTAAAGGATATCCGTTATCTAACAAAATGTTTATCACTGTTCTAAAATTCTTAACGTGGAATTCCGGATGCGACAGTAATAAAATTCTGTCTGTCAATCCTATGATGGTGTCTTTTTTATATATTAATGATTGGAATAAAAATTAAGATAACGACCTGAAAAAGTCGGTTTACAATACCAATCAAGGATAAGATGTTCATCTTTCACGATCATTGTGACGTCTAAAAAATTCAATGCGCTCCCATCAATCTCCAATGTGAATTGTAGCCTATTGTGATAAGAATTAAAACTATCTAATAATTCATGCAAATGACTTGTTGGGGCTGCAAGAGCGATGTCATCAACATATCTTAC
>NW_012044792.1:0-711 GCF_000956235.1 Wasmannia auropunctata
TACTCTACCCTCCAAAAATAGGCAAAATTCAAGAGAGTGTAACTTCGTCAAAAATGATCGTATCGAGATGATCAAAATAGCATTTTACAGCTTGAAATCTCTACTTTCCAAATGGGTACTTTAAAAAACGATACTACTGATCTTTTATGGAATTACATGAATAGAAAAGGAGACCCGACAAATCTCAAAATTTTTTACGAAATTTGACAAGTTCCATAGCGCGAATTAAAAATCGCATGCAAATGGAGTTTACATCTTTCGAAAGAGTGAATCTTTACCTTTAATTTGCTTTTTTGTTGGGCGTTGTACAATTTTTTTTCACCGAGTTATTCAACATCAAAGCAAAAATGGTTCTTTTTGCTTTAATGTTAAATAACTCGGTGAAAAAAAATCGTACAATGCTCAACAAAAAAGCAAATTCAAGGTAAAAATTCACTCTTTCGAAAGCAGTAAACTGCATTTATGTGCGATTTTTAGTTTATGCCATGGAACCTTTTAAATTTAGTACACATTTTTAGGGATTTGACGCTTTTTCATTTGGACCTATGTAACTCCATAAAAAATCAATAGGATCGTTTTTTAATGTGTTGATCTGAAAAGTAGAAATTTCAAGCTGGAAAATGCTTTTTCGAACATCTCGATATGATCATTTTTGACGAAGTTACATTCATTTGAAGCTTGTCTATTTTAAAATTACAGAATACATATGCC
>NW_012044793.1:0-437 GCF_000956235.1 Wasmannia auropunctata
TAATATTATACTGATATTAAAAATAATCATAAATAAACGAGACAAAGCTTAAAAGTGATCTCTTTGTCATTGTATGAAAAATTGAGACGCCTACAGCAAAAGTAACCTAACTGTCAAAATTCGATTTTTAAACTTAAAGCGTTATTAACTTATAAAATCATTAATGTTTTCAAATAAGAAACTCAATTTCGATAATTAGATATTTTTGCGATAAGCGCATCAATTACGTCAATATTTAAATGTGAATCAATGGACAAGGGCACCCGCGCAATCGCGCGCGCAATGTACCATGCCTGAGCGCGCGAATTTCAGACGCCGTAATAGGATAACTTTAATCGGTTATAATTTAAAAAGTATTATAGCCTCGACATTTTGGTATAAGAGTTTTCGTCTTAGAATGCTCTCTAGAATCTGTCAGTGAAAGGACATACGACCTT
>NW_012044794.1:0-411 GCF_000956235.1 Wasmannia auropunctata
AAAATGCGTTATTATAAAAGTTAACCACAAATTATAAAAGAGATACTTACCTGCGATGATACTTACCACATTCCGCAGCGAACCAGTCACAGGAACCTAAAACATAAAGAGAGCGTTAAAAATCATTTTGAGTCACAAATTCACGAGTTAAATACTCACCTTTTAAGTTTTGCCACATTAGAGCCGATGGGTTACCTGAAAATAAAATATTAACAATAGTTAGCCACAAATAGTGCGATATAAGTTAGTTTTAGTTTGATTCGATTTATTCTACCACTTTGTTTTATTGAGAGAAGCATTTTCAGTGCATTTGATAAGTTCGTATCACATTTCACGCGAGGAAAGTCAGTCATTATTAATTTCAGTTGATTTTACCACAATTTGCCACAATATATTTTGTTGACATCATTT
>NW_012044795.1:0-1046 GCF_000956235.1 Wasmannia auropunctata
CGCAGTGAAGTGTGCAGTAAGTAAAGGAAAGACAGTAAGTGAAGGACAGGGAACTTGATATTTTCTCTCTCTTTCTCTCTTATGCAATATGGCATGGACGCCCCTTCCACCGGAAAATCCAGCCGATGTGGAGTCTATCTTATATGGCTATGGTTATATCTCCTTATTAATTGTTACTTCATGGAGCACAATCACGTTGCACGCTCGAGCAATTAAACGTGATTAGAGTTTGTACTCTATGAACTAGAGGGCGTTAGCAGAAAATTTGGAAAATATTTACAAAATATTACTATAAATATTTATTTTCATTTATCATAAATATTGTATAAAATATTTATTTTATATATTCTACATATATTACTATAAATATTTATTTTCAATTTATCGTAAATATTGTATAAAATATTTATTCTATATTTTAGTGACGTTTTGAATATAGTTTTTTTCTTAATGTATATAAAATATGTTTAAAATATTTACATAATATTAAAAAAAAATAAATATTGATAAATTATGTATGAATATTTATCATAAATATTAGGTGGCTGACGTGGCTGATACGGATGTTGCTATGTATACTAATTTTGATCTTCCAAGTAGAGGGGTCCAGGTTCGAGGATCCTGATAATTCTTTATAAGTTTTTTTGGGGGAGGGGGAAGGGGATTCTTATAGATGCTTGTTAGCATCAAAAATGTTAAATTGCTTGTCAATTTAATTTGTTACAGTAAATTTCGGCTTCATGTAAATGTTTTAAGACTGTCAAAATTGTAGCACGCAGTTTGTGTGAGGCTAGAGATTGTTACAATAAAAATTATTATATACTCCGTGTCGGCTCACATTGGTTTTACTTCGATATCGTTGATTTATTCTTGGGAGCCTGATTCTTTTTAAATTTATTTGAATACATAAATTTTTTTTGACATTTTTAACGTCGTATAATGCTATATAGTCCAAGCAAATTAGACTTTTTAGAAAAAAAAATTTATATAGTTTTGGCTTTTTGTGAATGAACTCTCAAAAGAGTTAGAAATAAGGGACTAAAAAG
>NW_012044796.1:0-553 GCF_000956235.1 Wasmannia auropunctata
ACATAAGATATAGATCCGACGCTGATTCCAATATCCAGATATTTAAAATTGGTGGTTGTTAGAGCAAATCTTCTTCCCAATATACGAGGCGTCTTTGTAATATGTGACGCAATTCTATAAAAGAATTAAAGCATTGAAAAACATAAATTAAGCATGGAAAATAATTTATTGAAACTTACGGTCTCTCGATCGCCTCATCCTTCAGCGGAATGTAGAAATTCATTATTGTCGAAAGAAAATAGGCCAATCTAGCACCACTCTGTCAAACGTTCTTTCGAATACAGATTTCAAAGTGCGACTGACAATCTCGCGGTCCTGCAGTTGTATATCTAAGCACAAGTCCACATCTATAAATGCCCAGCTTTGTCCATCATGGCGATTGAACGAAACTCTTATACCCCTGGCGTTAAATTCATCAGGATCCTTGTCTGATTGGTGGAAAAGGAACGAATTCCACCACACATTGAAACGTGACTCAATTTCTGTGTAGCGTGACTCCTTTTCTATGTAGCGATGATTACTGATACCATAAATTTTTCGTTCGCATGTGTAA
>NW_012044797.1:0-363 GCF_000956235.1 Wasmannia auropunctata
CGCCGTTTCTTGCTTATGACGTCACGAGTTTATGATATTTCCGCGGTGACTAGGCAGGGCCCTTAATAATTAATATATACAAATTAATAAATACATTTTTGCCTATTAAAAAAAATATGAATCTTTATTTGGTTGTTTTAGAGAACATTAGGCAAAAATGAATAAATAACGTTTTCTATATTTTCCTTTTTAAGAAAAAATAATTGTACATGCATTATATACTTATCTAGTGGTCATTAAGTAATGTATGTTTTCCTCAAGGCCTTTGACTAGTTCAGTAGTGCAATAGTGCAGAGTTTCTTAAAAAAGGTTAATTCTAGCATTAATTCTGTCTCTTATACACATCTCTGAGCGGGCTGGCAA
>NW_012044798.1:0-1077 GCF_000956235.1 Wasmannia auropunctata
CAAATACGTTAAAGTTTATTGGCACGAAAAGGCATGAAGTATTACAAATTTTTATTTTATATTTTGACATATTTTTAAAAAATTGATGTTGATTAATAACAGGTGGAGGAAAAACAGTTCTGGGAAAAATTCCTTCAAGTACTAGTGTGTCTTTTGTACCACTATGTCCTGATAACTTTGGATTAAATACACTGTGTAACATTCCACAAAGCAGTTTTACCAGTCGTAATGAAACGTTATCACAAGATACAACTTGCGCAAGTCGTTGTAATGACATTTCAATGTCACAACAAGGATCAAGTCGTGCAAGCCGTTGTAATGACATTTCAATGTCACAGCCAGGAACATGTGCAAGACGTAATAATGAAACTTCATCCCAACAAGGTAACTGATATGACGTCTAATAAAATATAATCTAACTTAAATGTATGGTTCTAATAATTGTAATAACTATTTAGGAATTGAAAGTGTTTTACCATCTAGACAGAAGGACAAGGAAAACGTTCCATTTGAAAGTATGCCCATAATTTTTGATGGTACTATATATATTATTATAATAAATATTATATGAGATTATAAATATGTCATATTGAAAGACATTTTTTGCAATATTTTAGGTCTTGTTCCCTGTATAGAGGACACAGAAAATTGGAACACGAAACGTAAGTAATTTTGTAAATATTTATATCTTATTTATTAATTTCAACTTATGCTGAAAAGTTTTATTTATTTGTATTTATACATATATATACGTCTTGTTGCAGATAAATTGCAAGAAATACTGCGTATGCAAGCGACAGCAAACATATCGTTGCAAGACATAAAACAACGTCTACAAAAATTAGAAAAAGCCATTCAAAAAAATGCGTCAAATTACGTAGAAAAGAATGATGTTCTTATTTCACCATTGTTACCTCTTGCTACAGTAGATAGAATAAAGGAATTTGACTTATTCTTAAAAAATACAGAAGAGGCAGTGATCGAATTTGTAAGTTGTGTAAATTTATTTTGTAATAATTGTATTGATAAAATAATTTATATAAAATATATTTGATTTTACAGAAGGAATATTTGCGC
>NW_012044799.1:0-347 GCF_000956235.1 Wasmannia auropunctata
GTGTGTGTGTGTGTGTGTGTGTGTGTGTGTGTGTGTGTGTGTGTGTGTGTGTGTGTGTGTAAAATTTGTAGTAAGCTATGAAGTGAAAAATATTGTTATTTTTTCGCTTGAAGATATAAAATGTTACATATAACATTAGCCTTATGCAATGTAGAATGTTGATTATTTAAAATTTATTAGTAAATATAATTGATAACAGATATTATGTTAAAGAATTGCTAAGTGAATATCTTTATACGTATATTGAATAGATAATGGAATCAGATACTATACAAAGTACAACAAAGTACGCAGTAGTAAAATTCCTGTCGGATAGTACATTTTCCGAAATTCCTACCGCTTGGCTT
>NW_012044800.1:0-430 GCF_000956235.1 Wasmannia auropunctata
CTATATTACGTAGCATTTTTGCGGGAGCGCGATCATTACACAATTGGAACGACTCAGAATAGTGGTCATCAGCTCTCGCAAACAAAAAAGAAACCTCCGCAAGATGGCCAATTTTTACGTTCCAATCGAGGCTGTGAGTGAGAAGCCGTAAGTATCCATTTGTGTATCTTTATCATAAAATTTTGTATAGAAATTTCTCCAACATATAACTCATCCGTTTTCTTTTTTCTCTTTTCAGTCCATCGAGCGTACCACGCATTTTGAGAAGGCGATTGGCATTGACTCATACGTCCTACAAATGGCTGGACATCGGAATCAACGCCGGACCTTTGTCCACGATCGATCTGACGATCGGCGACAATCGCGGCAACTGCATCGTTCTGTCTCACGAAACTTGGAGAACGCTGATGGATAGGCGCGCGGACGTCGA
>NW_012044801.1:0-669 GCF_000956235.1 Wasmannia auropunctata
TACGGGGAGGCGGCAAGCCGCCTTCCACGCGCAACCAGTACCTGCGACTGCACATGTCGCAGGTACTTGGTGCAAAATACTGGTCACAGTTTATGCACAGCATTTTACTTATAGAGGCACTAACAATATTTTCGATTAGCAAAATGACAGTCGCAACGACTCAACGTCGACTGACTCAAGGGTCCACGGGAACCCGCGAGTAAAAATGCAAGCCATAGAAATAATTATCTCTCCTACCTGGTAATACCGTGAGGATGATATTGATATATATGTTATATCACACACACGCTCCTCCGAAATGATAGCAGCTATAAAGAATATAAATGAAATTGAAACAGTTTTAAATACACAAACGCTTTTACGAAACCGCCAATCGATCCGATACAACTGATCTGTAGAACCGATACCACCGATCTGTCGAACTGATACAGCTGATCTGTCGAACCGCCTGTCGAACCGCCTGTCTGTCCAATCGAACAGCCTGTCAAACTACCTGTCTGTTCTATCAAACAGCTATTAGTTTAACTACATAGAAAATCATAATCTTCCGCGACCTTCATTAGTTGGATATATTATATGGGTCAAGATAAAAAATGACCGTGTCAGCATTCGCCGCATCTCAATGCATGGCAAAGTCACGAAGACGCGTAATATGAACCATCATCATAC
>NW_012044802.1:0-412 GCF_000956235.1 Wasmannia auropunctata
AAATATAAATATATCATAGGGATGACAATTGATTATGTTAGACTTCTTCGTCATCTTCAATTATTTCAAAACTATGTAATTTATAAGGGTTCTTCCATAATCAAGTATAGGTTTCTTCCGTTACTTCCAATCCATTATATAAAAAATGCTATCCAGTAATAATTTTGTATGTGGTCCTTTAATTCTCTTTCTGCTTCAATTATTAGGTGTTTCTGTTACATATATTGAACTTATAGACACCAATAAAAGTCTAACAACATTAAGCGGATTGATAATCATTTCCACAGATGTTAAATTTTGCTTTATATTGTTATATATAATAAAAATAATTTAACAATTGCACTAGTTTCGATTAACTCTTCGAATTAAACTCCGCAGTGATCCGCAGGGTCGACGGGTTTTATCCTAGCTA
>NW_012044803.1:0-336 GCF_000956235.1 Wasmannia auropunctata
TCCATGAATCAATTAGAAGAACGCTATTAGAACCAATGTTTGGAAAATAAGCTTCTTCTAACCACATTTTAAAGTGATCTGTAAGAAATGTAAATATTAATTTAATAACTTTTTTTACGACTGTTATTAGATAAAATAAAATATAAAATATATCATAGGGATGACAATTGATTATGTTAGCTTCTTCGTCATCTTCAATTATTTCAAAACTATGTAATTTATAAGGTTCTTCATAATCAAGATAGGTTTCTTCCGTTACTTCCAATCCATTATAATAAAAAATGCTATCCAGTAATAATTTTTGTATGTGGTCCTTTAATTCTCTTTCTGCTTCAA
>NW_012044804.1:0-323 GCF_000956235.1 Wasmannia auropunctata
ACCTAGTAAAACGATTAGTGAGCTTGCTAAGAAAACACAAAAATTTATATTGCAATCAAGAAGTTTTAGCATCATTTGACGATTATGAAATGACATGGTCTATTGATAATGCTGCACAAGGAGGTTCAAATTTATTGTCGCATATTACAGAAGCACATCTTCATCCCAATAATTTTGAAGCAATGAATGTCAAAAGAGCATTTCAATTATTCAGTAATAGGTATGCAGCCGCAATAAAAATGGCGGGCCATGCAAAAGAATTGCAAACTGATACATGGCAAGTGACGGCAAATTTTACAGAACGCATGAATAAAGTTATTGAA
>NW_012044805.1:0-474 GCF_000956235.1 Wasmannia auropunctata
TATATAAAATGTTATAAATATTGTTTATATCAAAATATACATAATAAACATTTAGGAAATCGCATAATAGATCAACACGCAAACACACTCGCACACGCACGCACGCACGCACGCACGCACGCACGCACGCACGCACGCACGCACGCACGCACGCACGCACGCACGCACGCACGCACGCACGCACGCACGCACGCACGCACGCACACACACTTAGGAGCACACGTGCCCGCGTGAAGTTCTGTCTTTCTTCTTTTGTCGCCGTGGGCCCTCGCTATCGCAAAATCTCAATCGAATTGTTTAAATAATCATAACTCTGCAAAAAAAAATCCTAGAGAGCTCAGCGACCCTGCGTTTTTCTCGTCTCGGAAAGACCCTTTCGAACGAGCTCTCACTCGACCCCACATTCCATTTAAGATTTTTTGACCCCCTCCTACCCCCGCCCCCCGGAGATGTGGAGAAGAGTGTTTTTGTGGA
>NW_012044806.1:0-545 GCF_000956235.1 Wasmannia auropunctata
TTGTAGTTAAACTAATAGCGGTTTGATAGAACGGACAGGCGGTTCGACAGGCAGTTCGACAGAACAGGTGTATCGGTTCGACAGGCAGTTCGACAGAACAGCGTTATCGGTTGAACAGATCAGCTGTATCGATTCGATTGGCGGTTCGATAATGGTTCCGTAAAAGCGTTTTTTATAGTTACGACTGTTTCAATTTCATTTATATTCTTTATAGCTGCTATCATTTCGGGGGAGCGCTCGGTGTGTGATATAACGTATACATCAATATCATCCTCACGGTGCGCGCATTATCAGGTAGGACAGATAATTATTTCTATAGCTTGCATTTTTACTCGCGGGTTCCCGTGGAGCCCTTGAGTCAGTCGACTAATAGTCGTTGCAAAAGTAAGTTCGCCAAAATGCAGTGCATTACTTGCGACAAATATTTGGTGCCCAGCACATGCGATAACTGTTCGCGTAAATATTGGCTGCGCGTGGCCAGACGCCTCATGGCGTCGAAGTACGATGACGAATTTTTGCGGGCCCTCGCAAGGGCTAGGACGCCT
>NW_012044807.1:0-859 GCF_000956235.1 Wasmannia auropunctata
TTGATTTCCACCATTATATTCTTTTAATACAATTACAATAGATATACTTGGAATAATTTTGATTTCACTTTTTTTATGGTATTATATTTTTGGTTTTTAAAATTGAATTTTTTAAAAACATTATTTACAAAATAAATTTGCGTGATCGTATTATACATTGAATATAATGACACTTAAATTTTTTTTAATAAATTTTTTTCGAGGTCGTGTTATACATTTAGAATAATACAAAGATTTCATTTTTTTAATTTGATACAATTTTTTCGAGGTAAAAACATTAAAAAATATACTTGGCGGTCTTTTTTACATTTTTAATATCTTTTCCACGGATTTCACTAATTTTTTGTTACAATTTATTTATTTTATTTATATCATTCCTTATTTTTTAATTTTTTAATTTATCATTTCATTTTATTTTTTATTTGATTTGATTCATTTTTGTGTAATTTATGTATTCATTTTATTTTACTTTATTGACAAAATGAATTGTATATCATCACTAAGAGTAAAAAAGCCATGAGAGCTGTGAGAAGGATGAGGGAAGCAAGAAAACCGTGATAGAGCCGTAATAAAGCCGTAGATAATAAAGCCGGAGAGATAAGAAAGTTGTGAAAGAGACAAGAGAGCCGTGAGAGAAGCGAGGGAACCGAGAAAGAAACGAGAAAGTTGTTAGAAAGACGAGAGAGTCCTAAGCGAGATGCAAAAGCCGTGAAAAAGACGAAAGAACCGTGAGAAAGATAAAAAAACTTTAGGAAAGACAAGAAAATTACGAGAAGCGAGAGTACTGAGAAAGAGACAAAAGAATTGTTAGAGAATCGAGAGAGTCATGAGAGAGACGCGAAAGCCGTAAGAGAAACGA
>NW_012044808.1:0-376 GCF_000956235.1 Wasmannia auropunctata
TGATGGTTCAATCGTTTATATCATACAAAAACTGTATTGGTGGTGGTGGTGGTGGTGGTGGTGGGGGAAGGAGGATGCGCTCAGGTGATCTTGCGAACAACGTTGGTCAACGGGTTGTACTGAACCACACGATCGTGTATGATGAGGCAATACGCGGTGGTGCCCAACGGCACGTTCTCCTTGGTCTCGAATTCCAGTCTCACGTCCACGGTCGCGCTCTTGATCGATTCGTTCTGACGAGAGCAATCGATGATCACGAACGGGCCGTTGCGTAAAAATGTCGTGGTGGTGAGACTCGGCTCGAGATACTCGTATCCGTAGTACCCCTTGCAAAAACGCGCGTACGTGTCGTAGAGAACGGCCCACTTGTTCCTAA
>NW_012044809.1:0-460 GCF_000956235.1 Wasmannia auropunctata
TACCAGGAAGCGCAAGACCTGTCGGATCTTGTCAAAAATTTTCATGGTAGAGGGCTCTCAAAAATGTAATGCGAGACAATCGTGCCCCTTCTCAGCACCGCCACTTCTTTCACGACGAATCTCTTTCCAACGAGGAAACCTTGCAGGTCCACGAACGTTGGCACGGACATGACCGTCGTCGCCGAGAGGAAGTAAACCGCTCTTCGATGGTTCAATCGTTTATATCATACAAAAACTGTATTGGTGGTGGTGGTGGTGGTGGTGGTGGGGGAAGGAGGATGCGCTCAGGTGATCTTGCGAACAACGTTGGTCAACGGGTTGTACTGAACCACACGATCGTGTATGATGAGGCAATACGCGGTGGTGCCCAACGGCACGTTCTCCTTGGTCTCGAATTCCAGTCTCACGTCCACGGTCGCGCTCTTGATCGATTCGTTCTGACGAGAGCAATCGATGATCA
>NW_012044810.1:0-590 GCF_000956235.1 Wasmannia auropunctata
ATGGCGGGAGGGAAAGGAATAAATATCATATTTGAGCGTGTGTACATATCGCATATGTTTATTTACGATTATGCGACCACCAATTGTACAGTTTGAATACATTTTGCAACGCGCAATGAGCATTGTGATATCCGCATTGCACGGTACCAGCGGCGTCGAGCTCGCTCAGCGAATCCACGTTCTCGTAATCGGCATCCAGGGTCTCGATGTTCGCGCGCTCATCGAGCAAGGCCCGCAGCCACTCGCGTTTCTCGGGTCCCTTGACGTACACGTTGTCTTCCTCTTCATTCTCTCTCGCTGCACCAAATACAGCCGTCGCGATCAAACGTTTCGCCCTGCTGTACGGGATCCCACCGTCTTCCCATTTCAATCCATGATGATAGACAATCAACCAGGAAGCGCAAGACCTGTCGGATCTTGTCAAAGATTTTCATGGTAGAGGGCTCTCAAAAATGTAATGCGAGAGAATCGTGCCCCTTCTCAGCACCGCCACTTCTTTCACGACGAATCTCTTTCCAACGAGGAAACCTTGCAGGTCCACGAACGTTGGCACGGACATGACCGTCGTCGCCGAGAGGAAGTAAACCGCT
>NW_012044811.1:0-493 GCF_000956235.1 Wasmannia auropunctata
ACGTAAAACATAAAAACATAAACATAAAAACGTGAAAACATGAACGTAAAACATGAAAACATGAAAATGTGCATAAAAACCATGAACATAATACGTAAAACAATACGCAATGGCGGGAGGGAAAGGAATAAATATCATATTTGAGCGTGTGTACATATCGCATATGTTTATTTACGATTATGCGACCACCAATTGTACAGTTTGAATACATTTTGCAACGCGCAATGAGCATTGTGATATCCGCATCGCACGGTACCAGCGGCGTCGAGCTCGCTCAGCGAATCCACGTTCTCGTAATCGGCATCCAGGGTCTCGATGTTCGCGCGCTCATCGAGCAAGGCCCGCAGCCACTCGCGTTTCTCGGGTCCCTTGACGTACACGTTGTCTTCCTCTTCATTCTCTCTCGCTGCACCAAATACAGCCGTTGCGATCAAACGTTTCGCCCTGCTGTACGGGATCCCACCGTCTTCCCATTTCAATCCATGATGATAGA
>NW_012044812.1:0-605 GCF_000956235.1 Wasmannia auropunctata
AGTTTCGTGAGACAGAACGATGCAGTTGCCGCGATTGTCACCGATCGTCAGATCGATCGTGGACAAAGGTCCGGCGTTGATTCCGATGTCCAGCCATTTGTAGGACGTATGAGTCAATGCCAATCGCCTTCTCAAAATGCGTGGTACGCTCGATGGACTGAAAAGAGAAAAAAGAAAACGGATGAGTTATATGCTGGAGAAATTTCTATACAAAATTTCATGATAAAGATACACAAATGGATACTTACGGCTTCTCACTCACAGCCTCGATTGGAACGTAAAAATTGGCCATCTTGCGGAGGTTTCTTTTTGTTTGCCAGAGCTGATGACCACTATTCTGAGTCGTTCCAACTGTGTAATGATCGCGCTCCCACAAAAATGCTACGTAATATAGGATCAACCCCCTCCCCTTAATTATTTAAATAATGTTGTTAAGAGGGGGTACCCCCCTCCCCTCTGTTCGCAGGAATTTTATCAAACGTGACCAAATGTAAACAAAAAAAAACGTGTCGCGACGCGTTCGTTGTGGCAAACGTAAGAAACGCGTACACATAAAAAAAACATGAACATAAAACGTTGCCATAAAACATGAAACGCGAACGTAA
>NW_012044813.1:0-433 GCF_000956235.1 Wasmannia auropunctata
TTTTGCAACGATGTTGTCGTCGCGTATTTTCACGAGTCGCACTGTCAGCTGGTCACAGATCGATAACGATGACGATGATGTCGGAGTTGACTGCACGAGTCGCTCGACGTCCGCGCGCCTATCCATCAGCGTTCTCCAAGTTTCGTGAGACAGAACGATGCAGTTGCCGCGATTGTCGCCGATCGTCAGATCGATCGTGGACAAAGGTCCTGCGTTGATTCCAATGTCCAGCCATTTGTAGGACGTATGAGTCAATGCCAATCGCCTTCTCAAAATGCGTGGTACGCTCGATGGACTGAAAAGAGAAAAAAGAAAACGGATGAGTTATATGCTGGAGAAATTTCTATACAAAATTTCATGATAAAGATACACAAATGGATACTTACGGCTTCTCACTCACAGCCTCGATTGGAACGTAAAAATTGGCCATCTT
>NW_012044814.1:0-735 GCF_000956235.1 Wasmannia auropunctata
TTCCCAGAACAAAATGTGTGATGTCAATTTTAATTATTTTTCACAAGGTGTTCACTTTGTTCTGCCGAGCAAAAATTAACACGTCTATTCAGCTCTGTGTCTAGTCAAAAGTAAGCTAATACAATAACAATTTAATGACATAAACGACAACTGTCAAGTGCGACTGCAGCGCACAAAAAATGTTGTTGACCAAATTACGCTATGACCAAATTACGCTACTTTACCCTACATATACATATTTTAAAACGTTTACGTATATTACTTTTTCCTTTCAAAAAAAAAATTGCATTATGTACGATCGCGAAAAATTAATTGTTGGCGAAAGCTGAGTTTAGAGCTTTTGATAAAGAGGGTAAACCGTTTCCACCATCCAAAGAAATTTATAATAAAATTTCAGATTACATGCATGACCAAGGTTCTGGTATTACTCCTAAGCACGTATATACTATATTAAATACCAATAGATTCGGCATAAGAGATTACTTAATCCGAATTTTCAATATAAATAAAGATGGGGAACCAAATAAATTAATAGATAATAATTCATTTAATCTGTTTAATACAACAACGGCTGAAGACGTAACATTTTCACTTGTTATTTCCAATGAAGTGTGGAAAGATATCAAACCGACCAAAAAAACATATTGTAATCGCAAATATATGTTACTTCAGCCAGGAAAATGGACCGATGTATTTGCTGCTAAGATATGAAAGCAGAAAAAAATTCCATGTGCG
>NW_012044815.1:0-333 GCF_000956235.1 Wasmannia auropunctata
TACGCTAACCTTGCTTGTTGAAAAAATTGACGTAAAATTTTTCCACGCACTTCACACCGAAACGCGATTAATCACTTAAAAGAGAATAAAAACCACATCATAACCTATATTACTTGCGTCAAATCACGAAAAAATCACCACTTCCCAGAACAAAATGTGTGATGTCAATTTTAATTATTTTTCACAATGTGTTCACTTTGTTCTGCCGAGCAAAAATTAACACGTCTATTCAGCTCTGTGTCTAGTCAAAAGTGAGCTAATACAATAACAATTTAATGACATAAACGACAACTGTCAAGTGCGACTGCAGCGCACAAAAATGTTGATGACCAA
>NW_012044816.1:0-858 GCF_000956235.1 Wasmannia auropunctata
TACGTCATCAGCAAAATTTGTTGATGGCCTATCTTCATTTGCCGCAATTGCAGTGTTACGCGCGTTATATTTCAATCGTCGGTAATGTCTTTTTGACATCTGTGATAACAATTTTCGTTTTGGCATGACTGCAGGTATATCCTAAAAAATAATATTACATTTTTCTATTTCATATCTATTCAGATATTTAAGCTCTATTCTTTTCAATTAAATTACATTTCTTTCGTAATAAACAATAAAGCAAAATATGATATAACAAAATTTTTAATGTATGTACACTTATAAGATCTTGAATATAAAGCAATGAGCAGAAAATAAATAAAGGTTGCGTTCCGATATTCACTGCCAGTACTAAAAATCTATAGTGTACGTAATGTATATTATAGATTTTCAGTACTTGCAGTGAATATCAGAACGCAGCCAAAATAAATCCTAAACCATTGTAAAATCATTAATAAAAAGGTTACATTAATGAATGTATGTATATCTAAATTTAAAATAATTGCAGAAAGCAAAGCATATCTAAGACAATATTATTTTTATAATTGAAAAAATAATTAAACAATTTATATTTTATTATTCTACTAAAAACTTCTTAAAGACATACCTCTGTCAAAGCAGGATGCCAAATAAGTGATAATTCTCGTATGTATGCTCATAAATATATGTGTATTTATGTATAAGCTCATATACATGCACACATATATATACAATATATGCAGCCTCTTTGTCAAAATTATGCTGAAATAAAATATTCATAAAATTCAACATTATAAACAATCCATACACAGAACATGATTAGATAAAAATCGAGCAAGTAACAAGTACACTAACGTGAACTATAGATTTATAATACTT
>NW_012044817.1:0-448 GCF_000956235.1 Wasmannia auropunctata
TTTCTGTCGAGAGTTCTGGGTAGCACCCCAAGAGTTCTAAAGATAGTTCTTATCACTCGAAGCCGTGAAGTTAATATCAAAAAAGATATCGCGATTTTTCGTTCCACGTTTCGAAAAATTTCTAAGTCCCGAGGGCGAAAAAATTTTTAACAGTTCCGGCAGTTCTGTCGACAGTTCTGAATAGCACCCCAAGAGTTCTAACAATAGTTCTTATCACTCGTAGCCGTGAAATGAATATCAAAAAAGATATCGCGATTTTTCGTTCCACGTTTCGAAAAATTTCTAAGTCCCGAGGGTGAAAAAATTAACAGTTCCGGCAGTTCTGTCGAGAGTTCTGGGTAGCACCCCAAGAGTTCTAACAATTAGTTCTTATCACTCGTAGCCGTGAAATGAATAATTAAAAAGTTATCGCGATTTTTCGTTCCACGTTTCGAAAAATTTCTAAGTC
>NW_012044818.1:0-454 GCF_000956235.1 Wasmannia auropunctata
GAGATGTGTATAAGAGACAGAGATAGTTCTTATCACTCGAAGCCGTGAAGTTAATATCAAAAATGATATCGCGATTTTTCGTTCCACGTTTCGAAAAATTTCTAAGTCCCGAGGGCGAAAAATTTTTAACAGTTCCGGCAGTTCTGTCGAGAGTTCTGGGTAGCTACCCAAGAGTTCTAAAGATAGTTCTTATCACTCGAAGCCGTGAAGTTAATATCAAAAAAGATATCGCGATTTTTCGTTCCACGTTTCGAAAAATTTCTAAGTCCCGAGGGCGAAAAAATTTTTAACAGTTCCGGCAGTTCTGTCGAGAGTTCTGGGTAGCACCCCAAGAGTTCTAAAGATAGTTCTTATCACTCGAAGCCGTGAAGTTAATATCAAAAAAGATATCGCGATTTTTCGTTCCACGTTTCGAAAAATTTCTAAGTCCCGAGGGCGAAAAAATTTTTAACTG
>NW_012044819.1:0-344 GCF_000956235.1 Wasmannia auropunctata
TAAAATGCATCTTTGCATTTTTGTTTAAATAGAAAAAACAATGTTTTTGTCCAAAATCTAGGGGCTTTTATTAAGCGCGCAAGCGCATCGGCATGGAGTGTATAATCAAGACGTCAAAACAGTGAAGAAGTGTCAGTGTTTATTTATAAATAAATAGAAAAATAGATTAAAAACGGTGCGGAATAAAAAATATAAGTATAATAAATAATACTATTATAAGTGAATAAATTACAATAAAATATTATTAGTAATACAAAACAGTGAAGAAGTGTCAGTGTTCATTTATAAATAAATAGAAAAATAGATTAAAAACGGTGCGGAATAATAAATATAAACATAATAAA
>NW_012044820.1:0-647 GCF_000956235.1 Wasmannia auropunctata
AAATCCTCCCTAATATATAACATTTAAAATATATAACATATAATAATGGAGTATATAGTCATATAGACCGTGAATTATAGTTTTATACGTATTTTATATGTTTTTGACGTATTTTACCGTAAAATACCGGAAAATGTAAAAAATCCTAGAAAAACCTAGAATAACTCAACCTTGGATATTGTCAGATACTAAGGGAGAATTCATACCTTGATGGAAAAGCAGAAATCAATCAGAATTCGCGCTGTACCAAGAAAAGCAGAATTGGCTATCATGTCGCATTTTGCCGCGCGGCAAGCATTTCCACCCTCGTAAAGTTAGCCCGCAAGATGAAAATTTCTGAACGATCAATAGCTCAAAATAATGCTCCCGATTTGCTCCATCCATATTGATAAATATAAAAAATTGTTCCCTTTTAGTTTTTTTTTTAAATCTAAAAAACGATTTTTTACGAAAAACGTCCATAACTTTTAATCTAATTGATATTTTTGAACAAATGAGGTCTCAAAATTTTGCTCCATTCGAATAAATCAATTTCATAAAATGCACCTTTGCATTTTTGTTTAAATAGAAAAAACAATGTTTTTGTCCAAAATCTAGGGGCTTTTATTAAGCGCGCATGCGCATTGGCATGGAGTGTATAATCAAGA
>NW_012044821.1:0-303 GCF_000956235.1 Wasmannia auropunctata
TACTGTCACAAGGATTGAAATCAAAAGCGGCCTCGATACGGCACAGCGCTTGCTTGCACCGCCAGACAGACGCTAGGTCAAAGGAAGAAAGAAATACAGTCTTTCAGACACACACTTGACACAGACGGTGCTCGCATACACCGTGCACTGCGTCGGGTCTCACTCACACAGAAAGAAAGATAGGGTGAAATGTCGTTACTATAGATCGTCGCTCGATCGAATAACGAAACAAATCACAAAAGGAAGCGGCCGGACAACACCAACGCTCGTTGATGCCCACACGGCTCCAGAGTAAGAGTAAGA
>NW_012044822.1:0-436 GCF_000956235.1 Wasmannia auropunctata
CGAGACGATCCGTTTAATTGTCATCTGAGGATGGGATCACGTGTTTGCGAGTTTCCAACGAACGATCTCACAACGAGCGAGAAGCGACCTTCGTGCGAGCGGAAAGAACAAAGCGCTAATGTAAAGTAGTAATAAAAAAATTTTTTGTATTTTTACCCACTGAAGATGGCTCAATGCGGAGCCAAAACGTTTGGGTGATAATTATTATTGTTAAATAATTGTAATTTTAGCACTAACTTCGTGCAAGGCTCACTAGCCCTTCATTTGATACTTCGTTAATTGTAATAACACTGCTTTGCTTGAAAAGACTGATGTAACAATGACCAAACGTATACTTATTTTTCAATTATTATTATTTAAAATTAATAATAAAAAAGTTACAAAGATTACGAATCTTAATATTAATAATCCATACCTGTATCAAAAATATATATTG
>NW_012044823.1:0-428 GCF_000956235.1 Wasmannia auropunctata
GAGCTTGCTGTCTCCGCTGTTCGAAGGTTTTGACCGGTAAAAATTGTTAATAATCGGTATTAAATAGTTTCTAAACCACGGTCGCGATTGTTCGGGATACTGTAAAATATTCCTCTCGATATTTTAGTCTTTAGCTTTAGTCGCCCTCTCCTGTCGGAGAAGGAAAATGCTCTCGATCTTTCCTCGCCATTTTGTGCTTGTCACTCAACTGACTAACGTTCCGCCAGACATCGCGGTTTTTATACATTGACTCAAGGTACTGTACATTTTCGGTGTTATTTTGATTATAATTGTCGTTAATTACGTGATCATAGAGAGTTCTCTGTTGTTCTTGGACAGATGTAATATGTTTTTCCTCCGATACGATCCGTTTAATTGTCATCTGAGGATGGGATCACGTGTTTGCGAGTTTCCAACGAACGATCTCA
>NW_012044824.1:0-340 GCF_000956235.1 Wasmannia auropunctata
GAAATATATGCAAATTTTTTAATTTCATTTCGCATTACAATAATTTTTAAACAACAATTTTTTATAAATGTAAATTGAAGAAATTAAAGCTTTTATATGGAATAGTGGGAATAGTGTTTTGACTTAATAATGTAAGATCTGTGTTTTAAGACCGACAAATGCGGCACGCAATTTATATGCGGCTCAATATTGTAATAATAAAAATTATTACACTTTAACATCCGTGTCGGCTGGCATAGACAATATTTACTTATTTATAAATAATTAATTAAATTAATAATGATTATAATATTTATTATTATTATTAATAATTACAATAACTATTAATTATAATTGTAAT
>NW_012044825.1:0-1417 GCF_000956235.1 Wasmannia auropunctata
AAAAATTGTTTTTTCTCTCTCAAAGTTTACGTTATAATTCATGGTCAGTTATATTAATTTTTTTTCATCGGCATATTTTTCAAGACTCTCAAAACAAAACAAAATTATAAATTCGAAAATCTTGCCATAGCTGATGCATGTATATAGAGATATCCTCGACGGCGGAAATAAAACAGGCGTCGCATCGACGATAAATTGTAGGATCACATCGTCGATTCGACGAGATAATGTACTGTCGAACGATACTGCAAGGATGCACAGAACGATGAAAAACATTGCAGTCGCTTTTGTATTTGCTAAGCAACTGCTCAGCGATTATTTTCTGTGACATGGCTTCAAGTAAAACATATGGTTTTAAGATTTTGTCAGCTTTCATCGTTCACACGCATCTCTTTCGATGTTATCATTATCAAAAGCACAATTTGAAACTGTAATGATAGTGTAAGGAATCCTGACGCAAGAAGTTCAGAGCTAGTCTGTATTTTGTGTGTGAAAGACCACAGCTGCGAAGCTTTAGAGGTATTCTACCATTGCGCTTGAAATATAGTTTTTATGATAATCCTCTTACATTTTTGCGTATTAATACTGCACAAAATTTTTCTTACGTTCTATGACACAAATTATTTGCATCATTTATATTGTTATACAATTTTGTTATCGATTTTAATCGATTCGGAAGCGATCGTCACCTCTCGGAAGGCAACGACAAACCATCACGAGAGTAACTTTGCGCAGGAAAGTCTCTTCTAATAAGCCGTTCATACGCCTACACGCTGACAATGCAAAAGCGTATGGCACGCGAAGAAGAAGCACGAGAAGACAGTAATCAATTTAAGTTTAGTGATATAATTTATTAATATATATTTTATTTTATTTTTTGAAATCAATATTTATTTTATTAACTATTTATATACTGCTAAAAAAAATTATGTTATAGAAAAATTTTGGACAAAAATGGTCTTTGGCTAACGGTAATTCCGCGAAAAATCATCGTATGATGAACTGTTTTTCAAATGAAAGCTTGAAATCTCTACTTTAAGGTACTGTAAGTTGATTTTAAATGTAATGCACCTCTACTGCTACAGTAAACTTTTAAATCTGAGACTTCTGAAAGCATGTTTGCCACACTGAAAATTGCAAAGTTTGATGAAATTGCTAAAATTTTTCTTGGGGATGCGGTTTGCAGAGGAAAAAAGAGAGAGAGAAAGAGAGAGAGAAAGAGAGAAAGAGAGAGAGAGAGAGAGAGAGAGAGAGAGAGAGAAAGAAATATATGCAAATTTTTTAATTTCATTTCGCATTACAATAATTTTTAAACAACAATTTTTTATAAATGTAAATTGAAGAAATTAAAGCTTTTATATGGAATAGTGGGAATAGTGTTTTGACTTAATAATGTAAGATCTGTGTTTTAAGACCG
>NW_012044826.1:0-470 GCF_000956235.1 Wasmannia auropunctata
ACTGGCGATTTGGTACCTGTCGTAAAATTTTGATGGCATAATTGCAGTGTAGGTCCAGCATATACAGATTCTGATGTTCCACATTATTGAAAATTCTTTCTTCAAGATCTCCGACGAAGTTGTGGATGCCATGTGTCAAACAACGGCTTGACATTTTCTTCGATAATCTAATCGTGTCATCTGAGAGAATGAAAATAGCAATTAAAATTATCTAGACGTTTTCTCAAATAAAACAAAAATTGTTATAGTTTTATATTAGCAATATAATAACTTTATCATATTTTATTGTAGAATATAATAAAATTTATCAAATATATTTAAATTAAAAATTGTTTTTTCTCTCTCAAAGTTTACGTTATAATTCATGGTCAGTTATATTAATTTTTTTTCATCGGCATATTTTTCTAGACTCTCAAAACAAAACAAAATTATAAATTCGAAAATCTTGCCATAGCTGATGCATGTATATA
>NW_012044827.1:0-1098 GCF_000956235.1 Wasmannia auropunctata
CCTACTCATGGGCGCGTCATTTGACGGGCGAGTCACGCTTCATAATTTATCACAATCTTTCTTTGTCGGAAACAGTTACAATTTTTGGTCCGCAGGTTTTTACTAAGGCATGAACTTTTAAACAAAATTTTTTTTAACTAAAAATTTGGTGACAATGGCGATGAACGCTTTTGCAGTTGGATACATTCAACTGTAAACGCGTCAAACGCGCCAGTGCTAGACATCACTACTCAGGCAGAAATAATTGCTCTATAGATTTCGATTCGATGTTTATAGACATCCAATCGACGTCTATGGACCAATTATTTGTGCCTTGGTATACTTAATCTATAGTTATTTCTCACATGACGCGTCCATGAGTAGATACCTTAACTCATATACTGCACCATTAGTTCGTGAATGTTAATGGTTTTTCTTTTATTGACAATATTATATATTGTTATAATTTGAACTCATCAAACAACTATGATGAAACATTGTAGTTCTGTAGAATGAAAATTTTAATATCATGGTAATACTGTTTTATTTCAAGCAAATGTTTCATGCTGCATTGAATCCGAAAGTAACGGCACGCAGTCCTTTGAAACCAGAATATGTATGTAAAATTCACACTGAAATATTAAAAGCATTAATAATTGTAAATTCTATTATTCTCAAAGAGTTCCATTAATTCTTTACATATTTTATTAATAGCCCTGGCCTTTAAAATTTTATAATAAATTTGTCACATCGCACTTTCTAAAATATGCGATGTCACTATAATATATGTATTTAAAAATATTTAAAATGGCTGGAATCATTAGAACTCTGAGAACTGTTGAATTTCATAATTTAAACTTTAAATAGGAGATATTACGAGAAATTATAATAACATCTTAAGATGTATTTTTTTTAATAAAATCAATAAAATTGTTTATGAAAACTATTAGCAACTATTATTGACAAAATTTTCAATTTTTTAATAATAAAGAGCCATTTTCAAAGACTGTATTTGTGCTCACAATTTACTGGCGATTTGGTACCTGTCGTAAAATTTTGATGGCATAATTGCAGTGTAGGTCCAGCATGTACAGATTCTGATGTTCCACATTGTTGAAA
>NW_012044828.1:0-1684 GCF_000956235.1 Wasmannia auropunctata
CAAAGTTACCTATGATTTTTAGACGCTCAAGGTGGTGTAACCCCTTAAGAAATTTAATTTGATCGATGCATACAATTTGCTTTCATATAGTATGACGGTAATTTACACATATCATTCGTTATACTGGCATTATCAACCAGGCATCAACGGATTTTTGGAAGATTCATATAGAGTTTACTCTCGTTCTCGTTACACTGGAAACGTCAAAAATTATTAACATTGCTGAAGATTTAAAGTGAATCGAAACGTCCATGGAGTAGACAATTATGAAATAAATTAATACAAGATTTCAAGACTATACATGCGCCTTACTTACCGCGCGAAAAACTCTCATTAGCCTTTTGTTCCTATTTAATTGACAATTTCGAGAGTTCATTACTTCATGTATCTTTTAAAAGTATATTTTTTTAAGAAAGATACTCAAACAATTATGACGGTGTTGTCGCTCAATAACGACGGCTCTTATGCTTTTATGTTTGCTAATAAAACGTATACTATATGCTTATACAATCGGTTCCTTTGTACATTTAATTCTAAACGAAAATGGTTGGTAAACATTTTTGATATTTACTATATAAACATAATAATTGTTCGATCATTATTATAGGCTTGACTAACAAATGATTTTATTACATTTCAGTTGTAGCTTTATTATTGTTTTAAAGCTAACATTCGTAAAATAATTATGTGTGCGCGCTTTTTGACAAACTCAGTGTTATATTATCAAATTTACTTCATGAGCATTTTAATGGTACCAAGAAGGTGTATTTTACACCATATATTTTAGGAGATAAGACTCACGTTGCATTCATCCGATTTATTAAATGGAGCACCCAGATATAATTAACCTTTGTAATAGCATCTTTTTCACGATCCTTAAAATCAGTCAAATGATTGACCGTGTCAGGATATGTCATCTGCAAAGATGAATAAATATTTCTACAAATATTTTCGATGAATTTTGAATAAATCTAATATTAAGCTACATTTGGTGTTATTTTTTTTTTTATTATGATGCTTGTAAATAAAATATTTTTGATTATATATTGTTGATATAAGTGTGTTTCTTTGTACAATATATATAATAAAGGAATGTTAAACGTACCACAAGACAAGATTTAAGAGTTGTCTGTTGAAGATTCCTTCTCCGTGCCGATGCCACGTCAAAAGTATTCATTCGTAAACCATTCTTAACCGACCAGTTTCCGCGATTTTCCCATATTACTGTTCGTTGTGGACTTGGGCGATACACAGATGTCAGCTGAAGAAAATCATCACCGAACCGTTGAGCGAGGACCACGTCACTATCGGGATAGACAGCTAGATCTTCAAAGATCTCTAAGTTATCATACGTGGAAGTTATGTTGGTGTTATCAATCGGTATTCTTCGATCTTGAACGAGTAGCCATTTTGTCGGGGCGACGAACATTCTCTTCGAATGCGCCTATAGCATAATGTCAAATAAATTATTTATTAATTTAAAGATGACAAATAATTAATTATAGTTCTACAGTTATATAAATGATAAAAGAACTTCTTATAAAGGTACCTACTCATGGGCGCGTCATTTGACGGGCGAGTCACGCTTCATAATTTATCACAATCTTTCTTTGTCGGAAACAGTTACAATTTTTGGTCCGCAGGTTTTTACTAAGGCATGAACTTTTAAACAAAATTTTTTTTA
>NW_012044829.1:0-546 GCF_000956235.1 Wasmannia auropunctata
ACAAATAAAAGTTAGAAACAATAATTATAAATTATTATATTGTAGATTACAGAATTGGAATTGATGTCTGAATAAAGATTGATGTCTATAATTTATTTCTGGAATTAAACAGATGTATATATATATATATATATATTTTTTTTTTTATTTGTCAGATCAAAATTTGCTAAAGAAAAAAGTTGTTTCTTTTAGCACAAAGTATCACGAGAACGTGATACTTTGTGCTAAAAGAAACAACTTTGTCCTTTAGCAAATTTTGATCTGACGAATAATTTTTGCAGGAGAGCTGGTTAAAGATAACAAATAATCATTCTATGCGGCGCTCAGGGCTGGCGCGCAACGCCCCTTTTAATTGTTCCTTGGCTAATATTTACAAGTAATGTCTTAAGATACTAATACGGGTTTGTTATAATTATTTTACGACATTTTAAGACTATGCTTAAGACAGTCTTAAATATTAAAAATCAATTATGAATATCTTTTATTGCTTAAAATATGAATAGCCAATAAAATAAATATTGATTTAAAAAAATAAAATAAAATAAA
>NW_012044830.1:0-645 GCF_000956235.1 Wasmannia auropunctata
AACCGTATGTATTAAACACAATGAATAAGATGGGCCAATGCAACGGTTATATCAGGATGTTGGTGCTACAATTTTATTATGTGATTTTACATACGTATCCTAGCTTCGACTAAACTGCGTGCCGTTACTTTCCGGATTCAACGCAACCCCCCATGATTGAAACAGGACCGTATTATCACGTATTAAGAATTTGATGCTAACTTGCATCTAATAAATCCCCCCTCCCCCGCGACGTCAATTAGATGCGTGTCTGCATCTATACGATCCAATTTCGACGAATCTGTAAAGAAATTTATTGCGGAAAAATATCACTTCATGTTCTCAGCCAGGAATCATCATGTTCCTAACTGAGAACATGAGGTGATATTTTTTCGCAATAAATTTCTTTACAGATTCGTCAAAATTGGATCGTATAGATGCAGACAAGCATTTAATTGACGTCGCGGGGGAGGGAGGATTTATTAGATGCAAGTTAGCATCAAGTTCTTAATACGTGATAATATGGTTCTGTTTTAATCATGGGGGGTTGCGTTAAATCCGGAAAGTAACGGCACGCAGTTTAGTCGAAGCTAGGATACATATGTAAAATTACATAATAAAATTGTAGCACCAACATCCTGATATAACCGTTGCATTAGCCCATCT
>NW_012044831.1:0-874 GCF_000956235.1 Wasmannia auropunctata
CATACACTCGTTTCGTATCAAAACACTTTGTTTATTCGCACTGTTTTATACGTGGTATGTTATAAATTTTATGTATGCGTCCACCACATCGAGACCCGCGTCACTTTATCGATGGAATGGCGCGGTAGTTCCGTGTCGCAATCTGCGTGGTCGAGGGCTCGGCCTCGGTGGTGCGGCAGGTAATGGTCGCAATTCCCTTTATCGAGGACTCGGCCTCGTGCGGCGAGGACTCGGCCTCGATTTGCGAGGATTCGTCCTCAGGCGGCGTGAAGCTCGGCTTCTTGCCGGAGGACTCGGCCTCGTGATGTCCGTGCGGCACGCTCGACCGGAACTCGCTTGCCGGATGCGTCCGCCGGAAACAGTTCCACGTCGCAAGTCACCTCGGACGCGTGGCGTAACTTCGCAGCCTGATCTAGCGCGAATCGTGGACCGTTTTCGTGCACGCACGGTCGATGTCTCAAAATTCGCACTACGCCGAGTAGACACAACGTTCAATGCCTCGACACGGCGTTCACAATTTGCACAACGGCACTCGTCTCGGAGAGCTCGGTCTCAAGAAAAATCGCACTCGCAACGGTTTATCGAAAAGAGTCGGCACGCGTGTCCACTCGGATCCGAGGTCGAAAACGATTGAGATGGATGTAACCTCTGAAGGGTTGTCATATATATAGTACCTTCGTCGCGTTGCATCCCCGCTCCTGACGCATTACCCAATCGCGACCCGCGCGTCCTTCGAATATCGATTGGCTAATTGGAGGGATCTCGTTATGGTCCGCGCTAGATCGTGTATTTCGGCGGTGTTACTTGCGCGACGTCGCCAAAGTATCGTTCGCGCTCGCTCGCATCGCCTGCGTGGTGTGCGAGCGAGACGCGA
>NW_012044832.1:0-1675 GCF_000956235.1 Wasmannia auropunctata
TATTACGAGAGAACGTTCAAATTTGAAACTTTATCCTCTCAGATAAAATGAAATAATGACATCTGTAAGATATATTGAAATAATTTTATTTTAAGTTTCTCGAAGTATATACTATTTTTATTAGACTATATGTATGTATATAGCAGGAAGTGGCATGAGAGAAAATGTCCATTTCTTGAGAAATTTAAAATAAAATAAATCTCAGGCAAAATATTAGCTAATTGCACGTACATATACATGCATATATAATTATATAATTAATATTTAATCAAACTGCCCACTCAGAATTTTTTCAAGCGTTCAATTTTCATACTGAAAACCAACATATCCATCGCGACGCAATGCACTTCGTCATATTTGAAATTGTCACAATAATTGAAGATCGCGAATCAAAGATCGCCAGAGAGGTCGCCGGAGCCGCGCTAATTGCGGCGCGCTCGCGCGATCGATCGTGATATTGTTGCGACACGTCCTATATGCACGCGCGGAATTTCCGTATGCGAGAACCGTGTACTCGCCGCTAGTTATGTAAAGCGGACACACCGTCGCGGGTCACAAAGGGTAGCTAGAGCGAAAGACTGGCGACACGTCCGACGCAGCCGCGCGTATTGAATCGCGCACCGTGCGATTTGCATACGAATTCGGGTAGAAATCGCCGCGGGGGCTGATGTTGACGATACCGCTGATGGCGATGACGACGACGAGGATGGCGGGCGCGCGCGATACGGGCGGCCGGAAGGGGATGTCATGTCGTCCGCGGATGACATTCCGGCCCTACGGTAGATAACCGGTTTCCGTTACGAGTGCTTCCTGGCAGGGCCTCGCGACGACGAATGACAGATAATCCACCCGCCGCCGTGCGCGCGTGTATATGCACCGGATAGCGGTGGTATCCCCCCGGGGGATGGAAACGTCAAAGTGGATCTCCCCAAGGATACACCGAGAAGGATTTGCCGCCGCGCTGCATCGACAAAGACCCGGGCTTGCCGGCTCGCGCAACCGTCCGGTTCGGTTAGTGCCCCTCGCCGCAGCTGCAGGAAGCTAAAGCCAAAAAACAGAGAAACCGCCGGGGTAACCACGAATCCGCAGGAGAGCGACCGAACTTTCGGCGGGATCGCAACCTCGAGGTCGACGCGATGTTTTCGGGCGTGTCTTTGGTATACGCACGAACGGTCGGATCCCGGGATCTCCCCAAAAGAGATTGGCCGGTCGTTCAATCAGGTTTCGATATCGAACGAACCGCGCGCTTATCAGCTATGAAGCTAATAGATTTTGAAAATAAATGTGGCGGCGGCAGTAATGGATGGCAATAATGGATCAATTTAGATAGTATCATTATTAAATATATCTGCTTAATAAATGCCGATGATAAATACAGTAAATAATGAGTAAATGCAATTTTAATGTCCCGTTATTATGTAACTGGTAATTATACCAAATTGCATTATCGAAATAGCGTGTAATTAAATTTTGATGTGTACAATAAAACCAAGTGTAAAGTGACTAATGACTAAGAATATAATTTTGTGTCGAAATTCGATCAGCAGAAATCTTCAGCGCTACGCTTTGACGTTTAGAGAGCTGCTGAACATGAGTTTACAGGCAGTATATCATTTCGCGAAATTTCATATAGTGACGAAATATCTGAATTCCGAAATAACGTTGGTGCGGTGGT
>NW_012044833.1:0-566 GCF_000956235.1 Wasmannia auropunctata
TTATAAATGGTTTTAAAGATGTTAAGCGTAATTTTATAAAGTTATATCTAATACGCGCGGAAACTTTATTAATCAAGATTGTCGATGTAGATAAATTTGTAAATAATTTGCCGCAAACAATAATGACACAATTAATAAATCTTTCGTTCTAATCTATATAATCTATCTATATTCTTGTTACTCGCATATATTTTTTCAGATCTTTAATTATTGATTTCTAGCGCGTGATGTTTTGTGCAAGCAAAGATATACGTGATAACATGATTTTAGGAAAAAAATTATGATATTGTCTGCTTTTTGTGATAAGATATCGATGATATTAATCTCAACGCTTTAAAGAAAAGGAAAACGCATTTAACAATCTCTCATTCGAAGAAGAATTATTCGCTCGAATTATTCATTTAGCAACACTGCTGTGAAAATCGGATACATCAACTGTTCGCGTAATATACGTGTGATCAACTCTTTTTATATAAAAATTATTTTGTTTAAATGTGATTTGAAGTATTAGGAAAAGTGATATAATTATTCTGAGACGCCTACAGATACAATAAACTTTGGCTCAT
>NW_012044834.1:0-577 GCF_000956235.1 Wasmannia auropunctata
TCTAAAAGTTGTACTGTACTTTCCTTTATGCTATTTTATACATATATTTGAATATTTTAATAATTTTTCCAAAAATTTTTAAAAATTGTAATGTTTCTTTTTTTATATCTCGATTTTCTAAGAGTAGCATTTTATCTAAAAATAATTATAATTTTCCAGAAAAAAGCGCAATCTTTTGTTTGTTAGAAATGTGTACTGCAACAGTACAAATTTCTAAAATCATATGCATGTATTACAGTAGTTAGTTGTAAATGTCAGAAGCGTCTTTTGTGGCGGTACTGGCAGAAAAATTATCAGAGGCGTCTACTCAGACGGTATTGATTTGTCTTATTACAAACTATTGAGAAAAAAGTCCTATTATAAGTATCAATCATTTTTTCTTTATAAAATTGGAGCAATGTTTATTCAGTATTAACAAATTAAGTTATAGTAAGTTTTAAAGGCTGGGAAGAAAACCGGTTTTTTTCAATTTTTCCGCGGATTTTTTCGGTTTCTTTCCCAAGGGGTAGAAAAATTCAATGGAAAATTTCACGTACATATTCGTAAAATCTATCACATTTTACATTTGCAATACTTT
>NW_012044835.1:0-476 GCF_000956235.1 Wasmannia auropunctata
ATGAGTTAGAATACAATAATTGATGTTTTTCATAGTTACAAGTTTTCATGTTTCTCATAAGATTATTAATTGATTTTTAAACCAATGTTATAATTACAAATTTAATGTAATTAATCTTTTGCAAATGCAATATTACTCGCATTTGATTTAATTATGAAATAATTAGTAAATTATTAAAGTGACAGCGATGCAAATAAGTTTTTTATTCTTTTTATTTTAATATATCAATTTTTTCTTAAGTCTGGTGTTATTATAATAATAATATTTCGTTCTACAAAGGAAAGTACATAAGGAAATATAAAAATAAAATAATCTCCAAACGGTAACAAAAACGTCTAAAAGTTGTACTGTACTTTCCTTTATGCTATTTTATACATATATTTGAATATTTTAATAATTTTTCCAAAAATTTTTAAAAATTGTAATGTTTCTTTTTTTATATCTCGATTTTCTAAGAGTAGCATTTTATCTAAAAA
>NW_012044836.1:0-536 GCF_000956235.1 Wasmannia auropunctata
TATTTTGGACAAATATTCATTTAAAAGTAAATTTTCTTGCGATCCCAAAAGGAAGGTACAAGTTTTAGGCGTTTCCGTGACCGCAGGGGTATCGTTTTATTTTTACATTTGCTTATGTATGTATTTTTTTTTGTAGAAACCGAAAATTATCATTACACTAACGCCTCACTTGGAAAAATTGAAATATATACATTTAAATTAGGTGAATAAAATCCTTATTTGCATCGTTTAAGTCGATGTCAGATATACTTCTATAATTTAGCAATTAATTATTTTTAATTGGGCCTAATGCGAGTAATATTGCATTTGCAAAATAAATTCTTTCATATAACATAGGTTGCAAAAAAATCAATAATTTTATGAGAAACACGAAAATCTACAACTACGATAATACATCATTTATTGCATTGTAACTAATCTCTTTTACAAATTATTTTGTATTTCTCCATTCCATTTCTCACGAAAAGAATATATTGATAAATGGGAGTAAATTACTAATTTCCTTATATAAAAAATGACATATTTACATATTTTAC
>NW_012044837.1:0-766 GCF_000956235.1 Wasmannia auropunctata
ATTTAAATTTGATGCATCTCCATTTGCATCCGTGCAGCTTTGTAAAGAATCAGTAAGTCATTTAATGAATTATGGATTTCAAAAGTAGAGACTTTAAGATATGAAATGCTTTTTCGATCGTTATGTTACGATAATTTTTGACAAAGTTGCTCTATCTTGAATTTTTAGAAATTATCGATATATTAACGCAGTGTCCGGTCAATTAGTTTGGTGACTGTACATATTTGTCGGAATATTTTTCTAAATATATACATATATACAAACATTTTTTACGATCGCTAAGAAATAATAGACCAATAAAATTGACATTACAATGTTATTTTGGATAAATATTTCGAACAGTGTATCTCATTGCGAAATTCTTTAAAAAATATTTAAAACTTGTACCCTCCTTTTAGGATCGCAATAAAAATCACTTCAAAATTAATAATTGTCTGAAATAAACAAAATTTCTTCCTAATTATATAATACATAGATTAATAAATAAATATAAAATTAATAGATTCTTAAACATACCCTTTCTTTTATAGTTAATTTTTCTAAGTATTATTGCTCTAATTCAAAGGGCCATCTCTGTAACATTAAAAATATTTTACTATTTTTTCGACCGCTAACAAATTATTGAGACTATTGAACAATAATAATTTGAAAAATTAACTGTAAAAAGAAGTGTATGTTTAAGAATCTTTATTTTATATTTATATTTAATAATCTAAGTATTATATAATTTTGAAGAAATTTTATTGTTATTTTGGACAAATATTCA
>NW_012044838.1:0-566 GCF_000956235.1 Wasmannia auropunctata
TACAATAAATTTTTATCTATAAATAAACTGGAAATGTAAATTTATGCAAGTTTTATATGTAGAAATATATACAAAAGGATTTAAAAAATTAATAAATTTCATTGCAATATTAGGTTTTATGTTTTTCAATCATTTTTGTGATTTGTTGTAGAATGTCTTGAAATTTTGGCTGGATTTGGGTATAGACGGATTCCGCGTTGATTCCGCTATATTTATGTATGAAGACCCAAAATTACGGGATGAGCCTAGAAGTTACGCGAATGGTGCTACGCCACGAGATTATTCGTATTTGGATCATATTTACACCACGAATTTAATCGAGACTTATGAATTATTTGGAGACTGGAAAAAATTCGTGGACTTACATTCTTTGAACAATAATGAGGATGAGAAGGTAAATGAAATTTCTATTTTCTTGTATTGAATTTAAATTTATCTATCATATTTTGTCGATTCGATCTTTGTGCACGATGTAAAATGTTTTCTTTTCTAATTTAGCTTATGGTAATGGAGGCATATGCCGATCCTGTACATACCATGCAATATTACGATTACAACGTGCTGCC
>NW_012044839.1:0-702 GCF_000956235.1 Wasmannia auropunctata
TCTCTCTCTCAATCTTTCTCACTCTCCAAGTACTACAAAGTATATTATATTTTTGTTATTTAGCAATTTTTTAAATGTAAATTATGTCGTATCAACGTTTATAAAAATAAATACGAAAGAGAATTTGTAAATCATAACTCAATTACCAATTACTATCTTGATAATCATATTATTTTATCATATTATATTATATGTACGCATACATATATTCAATTCTTTTATATTCACTTCTTAAGCGTTCCTTAAGTTGTTTGTGCCACGAAGAAATGCCACCGAATCTTGCCGCGCAGGCGTTGTGATCTTATAACGCTCAGAAGTTACACACGCATCACATAATTCTCTGTACCCCCTCTTTAGAGTCGATTTATAATAAAAATTAAACATTGTACATCTGACAGAAAATCGGTTCCAGCAGTGCTTGCAAAGCCTTTAAAGTGTTCAGTACATCTTTACTAACTTTGAAAACTTGGACAGAAAATAATATAAAAGATTAAAGACTGTGTTTCTTAATAAGGTATTAAATTTATTAATACTTATGTATCATATTCAATTTAGGCATGTTATAAATTATAAACTACTTAAATCGTATGTATGAAAATTAAACTTATATTTATATCAAAATTATATTCATATTGATAAATAAGAATCGTTCCATTATATAATGAACATGTATGTGTATAATACATATAAAGATCGGAAGAG
>NW_012044840.1:0-481 GCF_000956235.1 Wasmannia auropunctata
ATTTGCTCAAAACATTTTGCTTCAAATATGTTTCTAAATAACTTCAAAATTCGATTTCAATCACATGCAGTAACCAAGTATGATTTTTAACATCATTAATGTATAGTTATACTACTACTCATTTGTTTTTAGAAGGCTTGCCCTAAAACAGTATAGGAATGTTATATAGTTACATTTCTAATAAACGTCGTAAAATCGAGGTATATGTAGGATGACCGAATTCGAGACTGCCGATTATGAATTAACAAATGGCTTGCGTACACTGAGCCATTCGTTACCCCATCCTAGAACAATAATAAATATTTTAATATTTATCAACCTATTTCTCTTAGTCCACTTCTTTTTCTTCCTCTCTCTCTTTCTCTCTCTCAATCTTTCTCACTCTCGAAGTACTACAAAGTATATTATATTTTTGTTATTTAGCAATTTTTTAAATGTAAATTATATCGTATCAACGTTTATAAAAATAAATACGAAAGAG
>NW_012044841.1:0-408 GCF_000956235.1 Wasmannia auropunctata
TTGTTGGTGGTTTTATGTGTGCATTGAGTGATTGTAATAAGAATTCGGCAGCAGTCATTTTATAGCTTTTTTCGGTTTCCATATAATTCAGAAATATATCAATTTTTAATATAATTTATTACATGTAAATTTTGACAAAGTTTTTTATATTGTATATATAAAGATATATTGCATTATTTCTTATATTAACAATCTATATTTTAGAGAAAAATTGTAGTTACAAGCAAGTGGTATAATGAAAAAAGAACATTCCACACACAAAAACTGTACAATAATTATAGAATTTGCTCAAAACATTTTGCTTCAAATATGTTTCTAAATAACTTAAAAAATCGATTTCAATCACATGCAGTAACCAAGTATGATTTTTAACATCATTAATGTATAGTTATACTACTACTCATTTGT
>NW_012044842.1:0-527 GCF_000956235.1 Wasmannia auropunctata
TTCCTAACTTCCCTTGTAAGTAACATTTTCAACCAATAGTAATGAATTGCTGCGACTGCACATTGCGCATGAAATGGCATCTTCAGATTAAAGATTGAGATTGAGATTGGATTGGGTTAACCAATTAGAAGAAAGAAAATCAACCTCAAATTTAGTATCGATGGAGACTGCGCGTTTCCATCGAAAACGTAAAAGCAACATTAGTACGCTAGAGAGAGCAATAAGAGAATTGATACTTTTCTTGTTTAATTACTATCAACAACATGACGTCAATTGGCAATAAACTTAAAGTTATGTTTATTAAACACAGTTTAAATGTGAAAGCTTTTTATTAAAAAAAATTTAATTGAAAAAGTATTTTAATATCTTTATGTAAAATGGCCGGATATTGTTGGTGGTTTTATGTGTGCATTGAGTGATTGTAATAAGAATTCGGCAGCAGTCATTTTATAGCTTTTTTCGGTTTCCATATAATTCAGAAATATATCAATTTTTAATATAATTTATTACATGTAAATTTTGACAAA
>NW_012044843.1:0-1044 GCF_000956235.1 Wasmannia auropunctata
TTCTTTAAACGTTAAAATAAACGTTTTTCAAACGTTAAAAAAATATTTCTTCAAACGTTAAAATAAACGTTTTGTTAATGAAAAAAAGAGCACTTAACCATTATTTAAATGTTTTAAAAAATGTTTTTTTAATGTATTTTAAATATTTTTTAAAACATTGTGTACTGGTTGGGACAATAAAAATAGGAATCATTTACTGCGTATTTCACTATTGTAATGCGTTTTTCACTATTTCAGTCTTGAAATTAATTAATATTCAAATGCTTATTCAAATGCTTCGCAATTATTATCTGATAAAATAAGAAACTTCCGTGATTATACGTACAGACTGTCCCCACAATAAATTGTTTACACCGATTTGACTTGATATTCTACGATATTCAGTATCGTATTTAATATTCGATTTACTTTGTAAGTGTTATCTAGTCATGCGCGATAAAAACAATTCATAATTATATATCCGCAGAATATATATTGCGAAAATAGATTTCCTTTCATCGTTATTCCTTGTTAAATGCAAAAATGCGATCAGAACGTGCTGCGTAAAGAATTGCTGCGTGTTCGCAGCGTAAACGAGTACAAATGGTGTGCGTATAGAGGCGTTTGTAATTATTTCACAAAAATAATACTTTGGAAAATAACTTTATCACACATGGTTGAATTCGTATTAAAATAATCTTTAATTTATTCACAAAAAATTTAAAAATTAAGAAAAATGTGAAGTGGTGGGGGAAATATAAAATAAAAAATTAAAAGAAAATTTTTTTTATTACTATCATAAAGTACACTTCAAGCCATTTAACTTTGATTTAAAACACTTTTTTCTATCTCTCATAGTTTCGACAATATTTACGTCGGCAGAAAAAACGATTTTTTTCAAGGGGTGATTTTATCCTTATAAAGAATAGAGCACCAACAAAAAATAGTTTTATACTACGGATGAACTGCTTTACTTTTACACAAATTTTCAGATTTTTTTGAATTTTCGGGTTTCCTAACTTCCCTTGTAAGTAACATTTTCAACCAATAGTAATGAATTGCTGC
>NW_012044844.1:0-501 GCF_000956235.1 Wasmannia auropunctata
TTTTAAAAAAAGTAAAAAAAGGGTGTCTAGTGTTAGCGTGCTCCTCGAACAAAATTTAATATGTATAATCTCCTTTTTTGAACAAAAAACAGTTGTACAAAATTAAACAATGAAACCTAAGTGGTACCATCCCTTATTTGTTAAGAAAAACCTAATTGCTATCTTTTTTTGTACTTTAAAATAAAATTTAATATGTATAATCTCCTTTTTTGAAAAAAAACAGTTGTACAAAATTAAACAATGAAACCTAAGTAGTACCATCCCTTATTTGTTAAGAAAATCCTTATTACTATCTCTTTTTGTATTTTAATTGGTTTCTTAAGTGAAATAAAATAGCGCGCTCCTCGAACAAAATTTGATACGTATGTCCTCCTTTTTTTAACAAAAAACAGTTGTACAAATTAAACAATTAAACCTAAGTGGTACTACCTTTTATTTTTTAAAATTAAAACCTAAGTACTATCTCTTTTTATACTTTAAATACTGATCTCTTAATTGACA
>NW_012044845.1:0-431 GCF_000956235.1 Wasmannia auropunctata
TATATCTTTATATTTTTTTTCTTGTAAACTTTTTCTCTTGTAAAAAATCTTTGAAGGCCTTAAAATATGCTTATATATCATTCGAATATAAATATGTTTACTTTAAATTGTAATTATTTTAGATAAAATAATTTAACTTGTATTTGTATAAATCGTTTAATTGATAAAACAGAAAATCCCAAAATTTAACAATTTTTCCAGCATCTTAATCGAGTCTCAGATGTCTTTATATTTTCGTTAGTGTATATTGTGGATTATTGTTGTAATTGCTATTTTTAAAAAGTAAAAAAGGGTGTCAAGTGTTAGCGTGCTCCTCGAACAAAATTTAATATGTATAATCTCCTTTTTTGAACAAAAAACAGTTGTACAAAATTAAACAATGAAACCTAAGTGGTACCATCCCTTATTTGTTAAGAAAAACCTAATTGCTA
>NW_012044846.1:0-1112 GCF_000956235.1 Wasmannia auropunctata
ATTTTTAATATTTTAATATCACTTTTTGGTATAAAATAAATGATAAACGGATATCCAAATAGTGTGTGAATTTTTGTATTTATTGTAGAGTTTGTGAGTTAAGATATATTTTATAGTATAGATAAAATTTATATTTTATATGTATAAAGCAATAAAAACATAAAGGGGTTATGCATTGAAATGTGTGTATTAATAATAACAATAATACGTTATAATAAGTTAAAAACAGTTGATTAAATAAAATAAGAATAAAAAAATATATAATAGTAAATAAAATAATATTTGCGAAAAATATTTTCTTACTGATACTGTATTGTATTGAATCTTGCCTATTTTATAATTTTCGCGGCTGCAATTGTAGAAAAAGATAAATATAATGTCACAAAATACGTGTTTTATAATTTTAATATTTAGTTTGTTATTTGTACTTCAATTTATTTCACAGTTATATTAAAAATTCTTTTACTTAACCTGAAATTTACATACAGATCCAGTCCTGTAAACTAGGAGCCGAAATAATTTTTAATTCTGAAACGCAATCCTAAACTGAAAATAGAGTAGTAGTATTACAAATAGTATTATTAAATTGACAAGTAATTTAATAACATTAATGTACTACAATAAGCATCTTAAAAAGCTATAAATAGTTTATTTCAAAAATTTTTGTAATTTTGGCGCACTATTTACAGAACTGGATATGTGTATAAATTTACACTAAAGTATTATTTTTAAGATCGAGCTCAGATTAATAATGTTTTCATGTTATTTAGTTTTTACTTAGTATTATTTACATACATCTAATGTTATTATTGTATAGTAATTTAATTATTGTTTATAGTAATAGATTTGAATACTACGTTTGGATAATAAGAATATTATATAACTGAACTTTATTAATATGAAAGCTTAGAACAAAAATAATTTAAAAGTTCGATTTGAGTACTTAACGTATGTATGTATGTATATTATATATATCTTTATATTTTTTCTTGTAAACTTTTTCTCTTGTAAAAAATCTTTGAAGGCCTTAAAATATGCTTATATATCATTCGAATATAAATATGTTTACTTTAAATTGTAATTATTTTAGATAAAATAATTTAACTTGTATT
>NW_012044847.1:0-526 GCF_000956235.1 Wasmannia auropunctata
TTAAATGTGAGAGCTTCTATTAATTTTAACAATTTATTTTGAGAGTAAGAAGATTACAAAACACAAAAAATACTGTAGTAATGAAAGGAATACTTGCAATGGTAGAAATATATTGCAAGAAATAAAACAAAATAGATTAATACATAAACCGAGCGTTTTATGTAAAAAAAATTATTTTGAAAGTAAGATTACAAGACACAAAAAATCCTGTAATAATGAAAGGAATACTTGCAATGGTAAGTTTAATATTATTAATTACTTCAATAATAAGTTTTTTCAATAAGTAATAAGCAGAAAATAAAATGTATCATTAATTTACGTAAAATATTATTGGCTGTATTCTGCAAAAAATTATTTGAGCAGCTTTGCAACTGTTGTAAAACTATTTAATATGATTGGTTTTTCCTCTTACTTTCTCAATGAATTTAAACCAATCGTATTAAAAAATCTCACAACAGTTACAAAACTTTTTCTATTAAATGTAACTATGGGAGCATCCTGTTTGACCACGTTGCGATTGACCACA
>NW_012044848.1:0-502 GCF_000956235.1 Wasmannia auropunctata
TTATGTGGATATGGGTGAACGATAATGTACGCGAACTTTATCATTTGATAAAGGAACAGAACTATTTATTAGAGGCGATGCTCTCAGCACGTGCTCGATACAACGACTGACTATAATGGCTGCGATCGACACACACACACACACACAAGTAAAAGAAAGTATATGAAAGAATAGAGGTGTCGCTGAAAGCGGAAGTGTTTCGCTTGTATCCGTGGTAAGGCAGTGTTGATACAAAAGGTTATCGGCATACAGTTACATTTATATAAAATAAAAGTTAAATGTGAGAGCTTCTATTAATTTTAACAATTTATTTTGAGAGTAAGAAGATTACAAAACACAAAAAATACTGTAGTAATGAAAGGAATACTTGCAATGGTAGAAATATATTGCAAGAAATAAAACAAAATAGATTAATACATAAACCGAGCGTTTTATGTAAAAAAAATTATTTTGAAAGTAAGATTACAAGACACAAAAAAATCCTGTAATAATGAAAGGAATA
>NW_012044849.1:0-483 GCF_000956235.1 Wasmannia auropunctata
TTAAACTTTTATTTGTTTTTTGTTCTGTGATGTAATCTGCTAGTCAGTGATTTATGCAATTATTTCAATTGTGATTGCGATCTTCTACGATATTGAAAAATGCATACTTATTTTACTCATTACTCGGAAATACTTGCTGCATAATAATATATGATTGGAAAACATATTTAACTATATCTGTATTGAGCTATATTATAAATACAATATCATACATGCAGCAATTAGTATATTTCCTACAATGATAAAACTATTAAGATACAAAGAATAAAAAGAAATTACAGACTAAAACAATTAGTATTTAAAAAAAAATTTAGATATTTTATTATTCATTTCTTAAGAGGTTACACCACCTTGGAGGCTTCAAAAAATCGAAATTTTTTTTTTGCCTTAAATGATAGTTTATAGTTATAAAAATAAGCTCCTAAAGTTACATTTAAAAATTCGCATTTTTTAAACAAGTTTTGAGCCATTTTAGTGAAGCGC
>NW_012044850.1:0-549 GCF_000956235.1 Wasmannia auropunctata
GTAAAGATCGCAATCACAATTGAAATAATTGCATAAATCTAAGACTAGCAGATTTCATCACAGGGAAATTTACATATAGTAAATTTCCTATTGAAATAACTGATAAAATCAGTTATTTTTCTTGTCTTTCTTCTGCTTTCAGAACCGTTTTATATATGTATTAGAACATCTTATTATGTAATAAGTGATTATTAAAATCACATGGTACAGTTGCATATACAAAAAATATATATATCTATAAATATATACCTATATATACATATATGTGTGTGTATATACGATTTATTACCAACATGAAATATATGTACTTTTTAAAATTCTTTTTGGTCTTTGTATCTTGCATTACATCATTAGTAATAAGTAAATGTATGATTTTACAATTTCGTAGCATGACCGCATTAAACTTTTATTTGTTTTTTGTTCTGTGATGTGATCTGCTAGTCAGTGATTTATGCAATTATTTCAATTGTGATTGCGATCTTCTACGATATTGAAAATTGCATACTTATTTTACTTATTACTCGGAAATACTTGCTGCATAGTAATATA
>NW_012044851.1:0-392 GCF_000956235.1 Wasmannia auropunctata
TTCCGGTGAGGTGCCGCGGTACATACAAGAGGTTCAAAGTAAATTAATAAAATGTACGCGTTTTCAATTCGGGCCTCCCGGAGATCTCGGTCTCGTCTCGACAATGTAGCTGCCGGTCCGGTAAAAAGGGGCGCGAACCCGCGCCTTGTGACGGCGGCGGGACGCTGCTCCGCCGCAGCGGACTGCGGCGTCACAATGTATATTACTATTATCTGTATAAATGACTTTGTAACGATGCACTTCCGAAAGTGCATCGTTCCCGGCTGAACAACCGCCGGATGCCGCCCGACCGACGAGCCGTCGGGCGAGGAAGGCGCGGTGCGCCCCATTTTTTAAACTTTCCAAAGATCGTCGACTGGCGGCTTAAGACCAGCCGACAAAGACGTTACCGT
>NW_012044852.1:0-302 GCF_000956235.1 Wasmannia auropunctata
AAACTACAAATGAAACAGTTTCTAATCTAATTATAAAGAAAAAATATTGAATATGAAGCACTATGGAAAGAACATTTACATTTTCCTAGTCAAGAAAATATAGGAAAAAAACGAAAAGCGATACAAAACAATCAAGAAAATATTTTCGCTATTACATCAAAAAAATGGAAAGACATGGAAGTTGCAAAAAGGAAAACTATTGAACAACAAGAAGTTGAGAAAGAAGAAAAGAAAAAGCAGCGATTGGCAAAACGAAAATTAAAAGAAGAAGAGCAAATAGAAAAGAAAAAGCAGCGATTGGC
>NW_012044853.1:0-409 GCF_000956235.1 Wasmannia auropunctata
GATGCAGGTAATCATTTTCACAATTTTGTTAGCAATAAGTATAAGTCTATTTTTATGCTTTTATAAAAAAAATATGTTTTTAGATGTGGCAGTGATTCAACCTGTTGCAAATAACTTAATTAATACAAGTGAGATATTAGCAATTTATGTGCCTGAATTTAATAAGGACAATACAGAAGAACTAAATCTAAGTGAAATGAATGTATTTCATTATGAGAATGATAATTTGCTTGTGCTCAATCCTTCCGACAATATTTTAAGCATTGATAAAGAAGTACAAACAAGTAAAATTTAATATTATTTTATTAATTCTTTATCTAAATAACATAAATATTCTTTTCATACATTTTATTTTCGTATCTATTTTTAGATACTGAAACATGCTCTGATGTAACAGAAATTAATAATA
>NW_012044854.1:0-515 GCF_000956235.1 Wasmannia auropunctata
TAGGAACTGATAAATTATTAAAAATGAATACAATTCTGAGAACAGGATTTAAAAAGATTACTCATTCAATTGATTTTCATCCTCAAGCTATTGTAAAAGGGAAAAAATTAGCTGTATCCTATGTTCAAAGAGCAGAAGAGAGATATACACATGACACTGGTATTTTAATAACATGTAGTGTCATACGCCAAACTTCTGTCACTTTACACCCCTACAGAGTTAGTTTAGAGGTATGTTACGTCTAATCCCCGGGAAATGATTTATCTTCGAAGTAAGGAAAAATCAAAGAGAATCCCGTTTAGGAACGAGGCTGGATTCGAGGAAAGGAGGGGAGATACAGAAGGACGTAACCAGATAGTCTCGCAAATAGGCGCGGTGGCATATGTGCGAGTCGAAGGCACTTAAACCGGGCTTGACGGGCGAATCAACGTCCTGAAGGGACGATATTACTCGATCTCAAGCCAGCGCGATCGTTGGTCCTGTTTCGGTCAAGGAACTTAATCCTTTTGACCCAA
>NW_012044855.1:0-602 GCF_000956235.1 Wasmannia auropunctata
ACAGAAAACTATTTTTCAAATTGTATAATAAATAAATTTGAACGAATGTTATCGTTCCATTAAGTAAAGATTAATAAAGAAAAATAAATATATACATTGACTCTCTCTCTCTCTCTCTCTCTCTCTCTCTCTCTCTCTCTCTCTGTCATTTTTAGAAAAAGTCTAGTATATATATATGTACAAAGAGCGAGAGAGAGTAATATATATGAGTATAGTATATATGAGTATTCGCTTTGTGCATTAGTATATGTGGCCCCGCGTATCGATTAAGTTTGGTACTTAGACTGAAACAATTTAATAAACGTGTATTGAAAATAAAAAAATACTTTTTTTTACGTGTCACCATAATTATACAACCTAAAAATCGTAAGTAAATACTACAATTCTATGTAATTATTAATATTATCTCATCAATTTATATTAAATATTAATCTATAAACTGAAAAACATATCATCTGAACCGCAATAACAATTTCTTATATTTTTTTTTTTAGGAACTGATAAATTATTAAAAATGAATATAATTTTGAGAACAGGATTTAAAAAGATTACTCATTCAATTGATTTTCATCCTCAAGCTATTGTAAAAGGGAAAAAATTAG
>NW_012044856.1:0-447 GCF_000956235.1 Wasmannia auropunctata
ATACATACTTACTTTGACACAAATACGCATTTGTAACTAATTTCATATCACTAATTTCATTATCACATTTAAGTGTTTACATGAAATGACGTGATTGCGTTAAAAGAAAATAATGTAATTCTGCAATTTATGTGAAAGAAAAGTCACAAAGGCTGAAAAGATTTAACACAATATCTATATAATCTTTATACGATACTACATACAAAATTAATGCATGCGCATTTTACATAGACTAGCACTACAAACGCGCGTTTCGCGCGCGCTATTTAGCTGCACTTTTTACTTTTTACTATAATTTATAATTACACATAAACCTCAATGCACGCAATTATCAAAATAAGCAATGACAGCCGCTCACAAATTAAGTAAACACAGCAAAACAACCAATCAGTGTCGTGGAAAAGAGCCAACAAAAAATTTCGAGACTAGATCGGAAGAGCACACGTC
>NW_012044857.1:0-3854 GCF_000956235.1 Wasmannia auropunctata
TGTTTTTAGAGTCATATGTAGTACCTGCTGGAACAATGTTGTATATGTTTTTATACGGAGCCAACAGAGACCCAAATTTTTGGCCCAATCCAGATGTATTTGATCCAGACAGATTTTTGTCCGAGAAGATCCGAAATCGTCACCCTTACTCATATTTACCATTCAGCGCTGGACCACGTAACTGTATCGGTAGGTTACATTATTTTTGTACTTTTATATAAACAAATTGCGATATACATATATTGTATAATAGGCCAACGATATGCAATGCTGGAAATGAAGGCGATGATATCCTCTCTGATACACGATTTCTACTTGGAGCCTGTTGACTATTTAAAAGATCTTTCATTGCGAGCGGATGTAATACTTCGTGTCGCTCCGCCTCTTCGTGTAAGATTTGTTCCTATTCGTAAAATTAATACGTGTCTTTGAATCAAATACCGATTTAATAATTAAGTAAAAAATACATCGTAAAAATAAAGATGTATGCATATTATGTACATTTATTAATAAATAAATTTAAAAGATAAAATCTAAGACTCGTGAAAGGTACAAATTTAATAGTGATATTGCGACGTATCCGAGTCAGACGCGGTAAATGGTGCGCAATAAAAAATAAATTTAACAAATGATGTTTACAGTTTATTTTTTTATTGCGCACTATTTACCGCGCCTGACTCGGATACGCCGCGATACCACAATTAGATAAATAAATTTGTTTAATTGTTTAAGTGTATTCATTTTTAATATATAATACTAACTTGTAGAACGTAATAATAAATAATGTATTGCAAAAAGATCATTGTGGAAAAAATTATTTAGTTATGTTCTGTATTAAATATACACACTACGGAACATGTATACGTTAATATAGTACCAAATCGAAAATACATGGAGTAACTATGGTGTTATATTTGTCTGATAAACTAACCTGTGTGACACGATATCTTTTCCGTCAATATTTTCTACTATTACGTTGTCAATATTTTTTCTAATAATGAAATTGTTTAATTGCAGTTTATAATATAACGAGAAATCTGCTATATTCTATAACTTTTAAATTATAATGACTAAGCCATTCTTATTTGCAGTTATTGTGGAAACATTACCTGTAATTTTAAAATTATCTTTTTAAAAGTTAAAAAAAAGCGATGTCAAATATGAAGTTTTCCTCCAGTGCAAAAAGGTTGACATCACAAACTAGTGCCAATATGTAGATAAGAAAATTGACAATAAAATCAACAAGCATTTAGCTTTAAAAATAATTTACGTATTGTACAATAAATATAATTATACTGTCGCGGATTCTATTGCAAATTTTTAATTAAATATGCAATATTAAGTACGCTAAATTATACCTATATATATTACGTTTGGTCTTAAGACCGTTTATTACACAAAATTTGGCAAGCCGTCGAAGAATGTTTTCTTAAATCGATGCTTCATTTTTCTAAATCTTTGTACTATTTCAAGCGTTTGTTTTTTGTCAATAAAAAGTTAATTTTTATACAAAATTTTATACTGCTACATTGCTCTCCTTTTGAATTTATGACGTCCTGAAAAAATAAGCTGAAAACTTCTGAAAGTCCTGAAAAATGAGCTCATTGTAGACTCATTGAATTTTATATACAGTTAGCTGAGAATTATAAATATATTACTCGGACTTTATTAGCTTAATTTATAGATGGCGTTACTGGTATTACTCTAAAAAAGATCAGCTTTATAAAACTTATGGACTGAGTATATAAAATTGTAATTTCTTTCGTATAGATTGATTATCGTTTCCAAATATTTTTAACTATTAAACTATATAGTGAAAATGGTCTATAAGAGCCGACACGGGTGTTGGTGTGTTAAAGTTCTTATTGTTACAATATCCAGCACTCGATCTGCGCACCCCTCGGTTTGTCGGACTTGAAACACAGCTCTTTGCGTGAAGTCGGAATCTTGCAACTTACAATTAAAATGACAAACAATTTAATATCTGAGAGCTAAAATGTTATTTTTTGCAATAAGTTCTTTACAGGCTTGGGGAGGAGGCGAATTTATAGATGCATAATAGTATCGAAAGATATTAATTGTTTGTCAATTTAATTATAAGTTAAAAATTTCCGACTTTACGCAAAGAGCTGTGTTTCAAGTTCGACAAATCCATCGGCGCGCAGATCGAGTGTGGTGGATATTGTAACAATAAGAATTTTAACACACCAATACCCGTGTTAGCTCTTACTGGTATAGGCTATTTTCACTATATGGATTTATTTTTTAAAACCCACTGCTTCTAATTTAATTTGTTTTTAACTAGTTACATTCATATATTTTATCCATAATTTTATCATAGTAAAACTCTTTTTAAATTTTTAAAAATTCCTAAATGAATGTAAATTGCTTATTATTTCACTAATGCATATATTAGTAATTTTTAATGAGTATCTAGAGACCGTGGAATGTTAACCAACAATTGAGAACTTAAAACGCCAACGCGGTACAAAGCGGATCCTGGTGCTTTCATATAATTTTTTAGTGTAAATCTTTATACAATTTTTCGATTCACATAATACCACGTGGCCGCAAATCGCGTGCATCTCCGCAGCTCTGAACAAAGTAGTATGTAATATCACAAATTAAATTGTCAAAGGCAATCTAATAAATCGATGGTCAAAGCATCTATTTGAATTCTGTGAAAACCCCCTCTACCCTCGCGACATTAAATAGATGTTAACTTGCATCTGTACGAATCTGTAAAGAATTTATTGCGAAAAAATATCATCTCATGTTCTCAGGCAGGAATCAAACTCGGATCTCCACGTTTGCCGGACGGGCGTTCTACTTTTAGACCACCGAGGCATGCGGTGGTCCTGGTATAAGATTGATAAGTCGCTCGTTTCTTCCATAATGTGCATAATAATTCCATACCAATATAATGAGAATGAATAATAATAATATAATAACATCGTTTGTTGCTCAAACAAATAATCAGTTTAACTTCGTTTTCTTTGGTTCTTTGCTCTGTTTTAGTTTTTAGATCACACGAATCACTAAATATATATTATATTACTTGCTTCAAGACAAAATTCCTGATATTCCAAATGTGTTTAATAAATAAAAGAAATATTAAATCACTATCTTAATACTATTATAAAAAGACAAAATGTAAAACAATGTTTTTTAATTTTTTATTGAATGCTTGCGAATGACTCGTTCGCTTTTATGATTATTTGTTCGCTCAATTGAACAACTTCAATTCTCAACTCATAATAACGTTTGATTATAAGTTTTTTTTTATTAAGAGACACGGTCGTGACTGGGCATTAAAACGCATGCGCAAGATCGGACTGTGTAGCTATACGCAAACCGGCGAGTTGCAAGCGCTCGAAGTTACTGGAGATTATTTTAATAACGGCTGACCCAATCAACTTTTAAGGCTGAATAGCTTAAATTTGAATTGCATAATAAAATTGTTTTTATTTTTCTTTTGTGAGCCCTACGAACGGAGATATTTCGACGCAAAGTCTAAATATGGAAATTTTAGTTTAAGAAATGGCTACGTCATCGCCGTCCCGGACGCGGAATGAGAATTCTTGTACAGTTGCGACTTCCATTGCGAGAGACTATATATGTAATACAACTATATTGCTAACATAGATTAAAAGCGGTCAAAAACGGCACAATGCAAACGACATCACACTCTCTCTTTCACAATTCATGTACATACATACTTACTTTGACACAAATACGCATTTGTAACTAATTTCATATCACTAATTTCATTATCACATTTAAGTGTTTACATGAAATGACGTGATTGCGTTAAAAGAAAATAATGTAATTCTGCAATTTATGTGAAAGAAAAG
>NW_012044858.1:0-933 GCF_000956235.1 Wasmannia auropunctata
ATAATGACAATTTTTAGTTGAATGAATAATGACAATGTCAAAAAGCTTTTTTAATATTTGAATATGATTTATCTAATTCATTTGGGATAATATGAGATTAATTACAAGGCAAGATCCAGAATAATTGTAATTTTCCATAAGAAATACTAGCAAATAATGTTACTACTATTATTTATCAATAAATAAAAATTTACATATAGCAGAGTATAAAAATTAATATAAATTACCTTACCTAATCAAAATGTCAAATGAAAGATCGATTAGGAGTTAAGAATTATGTATTTCGTAATTGTCCCATAGAGTGTCATTATTTACCCATAGGATGGGGCAAATAGTGACAAATATAGATTTTAGTTTTTATGAAAATCTAGCACGAATACAATATTTATGGAAATTCTAATTAAGTTTTTTGTATTTTTAAAAGTGGAAAGTACTCTTTTAGTAAAAAATCTTGTAAACTTGAAATTAGCTGGTAAGTAAAAAAGGAAAAAATCCGTCACTATTTGCCCTCTCTTCCCTTACTTAATGTATCAACAAAAAACATTAGAGCTAAATATGAATAAGCAGGTGTGAGGTTTTAAAGATTCTTTAATTTTAATATTTTTATTTATATTATTTATTAAAATCTTTATATAAACACCTACATGTAATACAATATTCATTATTTTCCAAAAATATTATTATGCAATAAATTAAAACTATTGATCTTCATACTCTCTTATTAAACAAAATATTGGCATCTATTGCCGTATTTAATTACAATTACATATCCGAGTTTAAAATTAATAAAAGTAATAAAACTTGTAATTATTATTGATAAACCACGTTTTATAATATGTTTTTAGAGTCATATGTAGTACCTGCTGGAACAATGTTGTATATGTTTTTATACGGAGCCAACAGAGACCCAAATTTTTGGCCCAATCCAGATGT
>NW_012044859.1:0-1635 GCF_000956235.1 Wasmannia auropunctata
TATCTGAAATTTGACATAAAGACTGCATTTCTGTATGGAACCTTAAAGGAGGAAATATATATGCGACCTCCGGAAGGTTTTCGGTTGGTAATAAAGTATGCAAACTGAAGAAGGTGCTGTATGGTCTAAAACAAGCGCCTCTGTGCTGGAATAACAAATTTACGTTGTTTTACGTAAAACAGGTTTCCGCCCACTTAAAACTGACTCCACAATATGGAAAAATGAAATGGCAAACCTCATAGTCGCGTTTTATGTAGACGATGGTTTACTGCTAGGACGAGATATCAATCAAATGAAAAAATTTATTGCGCAGATGAAAAAAAACATTTGAGACTAAATGAACGTTAAATCCTGATAACTTTTTCGGGATACAAATCGAAAAAGGCGTAAAAGGTATAAAATTGACTCAACAAACTTATATTTCAGATCTAATAAACAAGTATAGGATGAAAGACACCAAAATAAGCACCGTACCGATGTTACCGTGTGATACAAAGGAGATGGATGACGGAAATACCGAAGGGACCAACTTTCCGTACAGAGAGGCAATTGGGAGCCTACTGTACTTATCAAATAGAACACGCCCAGATATTGCGTATGCGGTAAATAAACTAAGTAGGAAGGTTGAGAAACCAACCGTAAGTGACGTATCGAAACTGAAGCGCACTGTGAAATATGTAAAAGGTAGCATCAAGTTAGGATTAGAATATAAGAGGAAAAGCGAAATAAACAAATTAGATGTATTCTGTGATGCGGATTACGCGGGCGATATAGAGACGCGAAAGAGTACTACCGGATATGTTATATTTTTCGGAGGGGCTCCGATTAGCTGGTGTTCTCGTAAACAGCCGGTAGTGGCTTTTTTAAGCACGGAAGCTGAATTCATTGCCGCAGCCGAATGCTGCAAAGAAACTCTTTACTTAAAGAATTTGATCGAAGAAATCTGTAAGCATAAAATAAATGTAAGTTTAAATATAGACAATCAGAGTGCGATAAGATTAATTGAAACAGGAAAATTAAATAAAAGAAGCAAGCATATTGACGTTCGATACCATTTTATATGCGAAAAGGTCAATGAAGGGTTGTTGAATTTGTTCTATTGCCCGAGTGAAATGCAAACGGCAGACATACTGACATACCGTTAAACGCGAACAAATTTGTGATACATAGAGAAAGCCTACTGTGTTAACCTGTATGAGTATGCGTGTGTGGATGCGAATTGAGTTAAGATTTTTTTTTGTTCAGTTGTATTCGGATTTTTTTTTTGTAACGCCCGATTTGAAATTGCGGGGGTGTGTTGGAAAAAGGGAAAAGTAAAGCCAATTTCAAATCGAGCGCCGGAGCACTCAGATGCTCCAGATGATTGCGCGGGCGCAGGGCGCTGAAATCGGAGCAGAGGAGCGCGGAGCTTGCCGGCAAAAGGAAAGGCTCGCTCTCTCTCTTGGAACGTCGGACCGGCAGGACATGCGATCGTGACGATCATTTTCTTTCTGCGTGCTTCGGACTCAGCCGTGTAACAAAATACGCACAAGTGTGTAGTTGTGTTTTCTATCTTTCTTATTTGTCTAAATATATATTGCTTGGAAAACCGAAACGTGTGCAATTGCTTCATGTGACCTGCACGAAAACCCACGT
>NW_012044860.1:0-691 GCF_000956235.1 Wasmannia auropunctata
AAATCACGTGGAGAAAGACTGCTATTTTCGTAGAGACAAAGGCAAAAAGAACGAAAACAGGAAAGTGTCCTTCATGGTAGGACCGTGCTCGAGCGATTCGACCTCGTGGGTTATTGATTCCGGTTCCACGTCACATATGGTGAACGATATTTCATTGCTGAAAAACAGGAAGAGAATAGACACAGAGATAACCTTAGCCAAGAAAGGGAAAACAATGAGAGCAAAAAGTATCGGCCAAGTGGATCTAGATAATTGCATACTAAACGTACTTTATGTACTTTATGTTCCGGAATTAACTAAAAACTTATTATCAGTGAACGCAATTACTTCCCGTGGTGGAGAAGTAATATTCAAAGAAACGGAAACAATTATTAAAAAGGAAAACGTCACGTACATACGAAGTCGACAAAACACCGGTGGTCTGTATGAAGTACGAAGCTCTTTAGAAGAACGACATGCGTTATGTACGGAAAAGAGGAATTCGTTGGAGCGATGGCACAGAAGACTTGCTCATATCGGAAGTGCTCAACTGAAGAAACTACAAAAAATGTCTCAGGGAATAGTAGTAAAGGAAAAGGACGTACCTGAAGAAGAGAACGATCTGTGTGACGTGTGCATGCGAGCGAAGCAGACGCGAAAACCTTTCGATAAGGAGAGAACCCGAGCGACAGGAGCGTTAGAAATTATACAC
>NW_012044861.1:0-399 GCF_000956235.1 Wasmannia auropunctata
CACTCTCTCTCTCGGAACGTCGGACAGGCAGGACGTGCGACCGCGGTGATCATTTCTTTCTGCGCGCTTCGGACTCAGCCGTGTAATAAAATACGCACAAGTGTGCAGTTGTATTTTCCGTCTTTCCTATTTGTCTAAATATATATTGCTTAGAAAACTGAAACGTGTGCAATTGCTTCGTGTGACCTGCACGAAAATCCACGTGGCTACTCCAAAACTCCAACAGGTTATGGGCCCAGGTGCTGAACAGAGACAGTAAAAGTGAGAGAGAAGACGTCCGTAAAGACAGAGAGCATAAAGACAAAGAAAGTAACTGTGAGAACAGTCGTAAGATCGCGGTCGCAGAAAAAAGTAAAACCGGAGTCGAGTGAATAGAGACTGGAGTCGTGAAGTAGAAGA
>NW_012044862.1:0-574 GCF_000956235.1 Wasmannia auropunctata
CCAGCCCGCTCAGAGATGTGTATAAGAGACAGACGCTTAAGGGTAGATTCCTGAGATCATTTTAAGACAAAAGTTTCAATACTAAAATGTTGAGGCTATAATAGTTTTTGAATTATATATGTTTAAAGTTAACTAATCAGATCGTCTAAAGTTGGCGCGCTCAGGTACGGCACAACGCAAACTCCTGAAAACAAAAGCTGACTTATCGCCCCTTTTATTAATATTGATATTGTTGGAAAAAGGAAAAGTAAAAGTTAATTTCGAATCGAGCGCCGGAGCATTCGGATGCTCCGGATAATCGCGCAGGCGCAGGGCGCTGAAATCGGAGCAGAGGAGCGCGGAGCTCGCCGGCAAGAGGAGAGGCTCGCACTCTCTCTCTCGGAACGTCGGACAGGCAGGACGTGCGACCGCGGTGATCATTTTCTTTCTGCGCGCTTCGGACTCAGCCGTGTAATAAAATACGCACAAGTGTGCAGTTGTATTTTCCGTCTTTCCTATTTGTCTAAATATATATTGCTTAGAAAACTGAAACGTGTGCAATTGCTTCGTGTGACCTGCACGAAAATCCACGTGG
>NW_012044863.1:0-596 GCF_000956235.1 Wasmannia auropunctata
GAAAACAGAAAAGCAGAAACCAATCAGAAACTCGCACTAGTAGCAAGAAAAGCAAAAAGTAAAAACTATTGACTACCAACACGAGTTCTGATTGGCTTCTGCTTTTCTGTTTTCCGCTTTTCTGTCAAGGTGTGAATTCGCCCTTACGACTAGATGAATCTTTACGTTAGTCCCGAAACACAATAGGTGTAGTAAGCCTTAAACCGTAAGAAATTGACCAATCGTAACCGATTATTCTCTTTACATTCGAGTGCAATTGATCAATTTCTTATGGCTTAAGGCTTATAACACCTATTGTGTTTTGGGACTTATCAGAGAAACGTGACTGATGTTACAAGTCTTGATTGGACTCGCAAATGGTTAATCATAAGATTGATTTATTGATATGGGTGATATTCGATTGACCACGTCCCGATTGACCACCAGCCATTCACAGTGCTTAAACAATGGAAAATCTTTAGGCACCGGCCGCTGTAAATGGCTGTGGTCAATTGGGACGTGGTTAAACCATGGACATAGAAATATAAGGGGACAGAGTACAAAGTCGTAACTTAGGCGAAGGTAGAGTTCTAGATTATCAGAGAAGCGCGACCGGT
>NW_012044864.1:0-325 GCF_000956235.1 Wasmannia auropunctata
TAGGTAGTACTTTGGGAGATAGAATTTTGTGCCAAAGGATTTTTTTCTTATTGCAAAATTAATCGAAATATAAACAATTAAGAATTAGACTATTTTTCAAAAATTCATAGCTCTGTTACTAATCATGCTAGCTAACTGCTTTTTTTTTTCAAAATACGCGAAAAATGTTTTAGTTTACGAGAAAAAAATGAAGATTCCAAAAATGTTTTGTTTTTCATTGTTTATTTAACAATAAACTTTCCAACAATTTTTTTAACAATCGGGGAGAGAGTCGAAAAATCTGAAAAAATATTTTTTATATACTAGATCGGAAGAGCACACGTCT
>NW_012044865.1:0-1012 GCF_000956235.1 Wasmannia auropunctata
AAAAGCGCACAGATGAAGAAATAATTGTGCTTCTGAAGAAGAAAGTTTTGATAGAAAAAAGAACTGTTGTCTTCATAAATAATAATAATTTCAATTGGCTGGACGATCTAAAGTCGCTTGTGAGCGATGAGAACAAACTCGAGAAGAGTAGTAGAATTATAATTGTTGGAGAGAGAGATTTTGAGTGCGGTTTGTTGGGTTTTGTGAATTGCTTGAGAAAAGAACCTGGCGGAGAACTTGTTAGGGGTGTGCTTATTCAAGATATGGAGGCTCCTAAATTTTCTATACAAAATTCATTCTATTTACAGCAGCTGCAAAAAGATATGGCCATTAACGTATTGCGATCTAATAAAACCTGGGGATCGTATAGACATTTAAGATTACCAAAACCGGAAATCAAACCTGTATCTAGCGCTCATGTCTGCCAAACGGTACATGCAAATCTTCTCAAACCATAGCGATAATCTATTGTATTATTGTGTTATATACATTATTATGTATTTTGTAAAGACTAATTGTAAGATGAGAAAACACTAACACGGTCAAAGCAAATCTTGAATTTTTAATTACATTTATATATAAATCTTATAAATTTCAGTTAAAATAAACCGCGCGCCAAATATCGATCTTAAAACACAGTTCTAAACTAAATCAGAGTCATATCATAATTAAATTGGCAAATTAATTTAATAATTTGATGCTATGAGCATCTTGTAAATTATGTAAAATAACTTATTTCAAAAAATAATACATCAGCCAGTATAATATAATATTTTGTGCAATGAGTATTTTTAAATTATTATTTTAAAAGACTTTTATTTAATGTTCTAGTTAAATACTCTTATTTAAATAATTAAATTATTTTACAAAATTAAAAAATGCTTCTTAACATTAAATTAATTGGTCACTCAACATAATTAAGCAAATATTTCCGACTATTGTATATAAACATATTGGAAATTTTGGAGATACTAGTTTTGAGCAATTGATAATGCAGAAAACGAAAGGTCGC
>NW_012044865.1:4661-7537 GCF_000956235.1 Wasmannia auropunctata
GATGTGAGCTATAGGTAGGCTGGAAATCGAATTTTGCACATTGTGCGTGCGAGCATGTTTAAAATACACACACACACAGTGTGCAAAATCCGATCGCCAAACTTCCTATGGTACATATCGGGTAATGCCGATCGTACGTGAGAAAAATACAAGGGTTGCTTTAAAATGTTCTAACTTTGTGAAAAAAATCGTAGCGACTTGAATTTTTTTTTTCAAATTAAAGAGTAAAGTTTAAACTTTATAACGCTGCAAATCGCATCCCCAAGAAAAATTTTCCCAAGGCATTATGTCATGCATTATGTCATACATTGCAATTTTCAGTATGGTAAACATGCCTCTCAGATTTAAGTGTTTAAAGTAGTAGGGCTGCATTAAACTTAAAATTGTTACAGAGTCTTAAAATATCTCTTAATATGGCAAAATCATCTACTCTTTGATTTAGCACAGTGTCGCATTAAGTTCAGAGGCTTAAAACTTCAACATAAAATTTTGTTTCTGTCCAGAAACTTTTCGGGGGTAGTGTATATGTTTGTATTTTTTGATAGATATCGACCATATCAATCTTTTTGTTTTGTTTGTTGTTTTCGTATTTCAAGTGTTTTTTATTTTGAAGTAAAATTTATATACACTAGAACAAAACAGTTTATATATACAAATTAAACATATTTTTTGACATAGATTTTAATGGAGCTAAAGAAATGTAATACTTGGGAAGAGAGATATAATATTTTCGCCAAACAATTCTTAACCATAACTACATCGCTCTCATATGAAAATTTAAAGACTTTGTGCACAAATATATATAAATATTCATCTGCTATGAAACAATTTGATTCTACGTTACTGCCTATCAAATCTCCTATAATATTGTTAAAACCTACAAATCCGCTACCTGTACCCATAACCGAGGATGATTATGGTTTGCAGAAGGTATTTAAAAAACATATACGCTTATCAGTATGTGATAATTAAAACTTAATGCAACTTTTTTTAATGATGTATATATATTTATTTAAGATAACTCAAAATGTGGTGAAAGTACATTACATCGAGGGTAATCATGTTACTATCATACAGAACGAAAAAGTGTCAGCCGCAATTAATGGAGAACCGCCATTTATATTTTAATACTTTACTGTAAACTAAAAAATTATAAATGTAAATTTAATGGTGTTTTTGACGTAGGTGGGGTAAAAAGCGGGGTTATTATTATTATAATTACTTATTACTTAAACTTAATATTTAAACTAATAAAACAGGATAAAAAGAAGGACACAAATAATCTTTTTTTTATAAATCCTTACTTAATCAGCAGAAATGTTTTTCAAATGTTTTTAATATTTATTTTTTATTTATTATGCATTGTACAATTTATTGTAAAAATAATCTACATAGACTGCCAAAAGTTCGGGGCCACCTAAATAATTGCTGGACGGTTCGAAATATTGGATTGAAATTGATACATTTACGACGTAATATATCATTTAACCTTGAAAACACTCACTTCAACTCTCCGGGAAAGGATTAAAATTTTTTAATGACTTGTGAGGTCAATTGAGGACTTGTTTGAAAGAAAGACTTTTCGAGACAAGAAGAACGTGAGATCGTTTTTAGAGACCTCAATGATCTCTACAATTTTTTTTTTTAGTAGAGTGATGCTCATTTGATTTTTTTGTTACTTAGCGCTAGCGAGGGCCCACGGCGAAGATGCGAGGAAGATAAAACTTCGCGCATGTTCCTGAGTGGATAAAAAAATGTATATGTGTGTGAGGAACGTGGGCGAAGCCTTACCTTCCTCACATCATCGCCGTGGATCCTCGCTAGCGCTAAATAACACCAAAATCAACATTGCGTAAATCATAAATTTTGATATTTATTATGTTTAAATTAGCATGTAATGTAAATCTGGGAAAATTTGATTCAGATACAATTCGTACTCGAATTAAAAAGATTCGATTTGATTTGACCATGCAAATGCTCGATTCGCACACATCTATATTCGCGATTCCGATGCCAGTGAATTTTCAGTTAATTAATCCAAGATACGATAATCTCTAAAAAAGGTCTTCTCGAAAATTCTCCGCGGATATTAGTGTAGTTTGGGCATTAGGCACGCGCTATAGCGTGCCACTTTGCTATTCGCACCTTGGATCTACAATTAAATCATTTACAGCTCTACAATTAGTGGATTTTTGGGATATCGCGAACAATGACGGCCTGCGAGAGGCCGGAAATGATAGATGGGCGGTTCGGCACAACTGATACAATTAAGGCGCAATTTGTTTATTAAAGTTTTTTAAAGAGAGCACTTTTAATTTTAAAATAAGATAGAAATTAAATCAATGAAAATAGAACAATAAAAAAACAGAAAAAAAATGAAACATTAACACATTAAATGCCGGACTTATTTTGCTTGTCTCTGCATGACACCTGAAATTTTATAAAAATTTCACTACTATATGGATTTATATCTCAATAAAATATTATATAATATAATTAAATTATGCAAAATTATCATACGTGCATGTCATGCATTTATTACTTTAAACTATTATATCAATAAAAATTAATTACGTTTATAGAATATTATTTTGTACAAGTAGTTTTATATTATACAGGGTGTCTCGTACTCAATGATACAGCGCTTGTGGGGAGGTAGTGTGGACCAAACTGAATAAAAAAGTCCTCTATCATTTTACTATCTTCGCAATAGTTATCGAGACACTAATCATTAAAAAAAATTTACGCCAAGTATATACATGTGTATCGTACATTAGGTACATCTTATCTAAATCAAAAATATTATTTTAACAAATAAAAGTTGTCCAAAAACAAATATGAGATCATACAAATTGAGATCGGAAGAGCACACGTCT
>NW_012044865.1:8576-14913 GCF_000956235.1 Wasmannia auropunctata
CAAAAACTTGGCCATTATATAAAATTTTTTTTTTTTTTAAATGATTATAATCTCGATAACTATTGCAAAAATCGCAAAATGGTAGAGGACTTTTTTGTTCAGTTTGGTCCACACTACCTCCTCACAAGCGCTGTACTATTGAGTACGAGACACCTTGTATATTTTTTTGGTAGTCAATCACAGCGCCGATCATTGGTGAATGACTTTCAACGTGTTAAAATTCAAAAGTGTTCATAATCGCTTTTTATATATCACCCTCTGTATGTGTTTGCATTGTCAGGGCCTAATCAAAATTATTATATGTAATATAATCGAATCTCGGTAAGTGGAACCTCTACAACTCTAAAACCTCTATAAGACGAAAATTTTGTTCAATTCCTTCCGCTCCACTGCGAAAAACCTTTATAAATCGAAATAAAACCTACCTTAGCTCAAATTATTTATCAGATATTTAGATTGTATTATTTTACCTCTGCAACTCGAATTTAAAGTAACCAGACCTCTACAAGTTGAAGTTCACCTCTATAAGTCGAACTTCTATTGTCGCTCTGCCTCTATAATTCGAAGTTGTAGCTATGTGTAACCATGAGCATATGCCTGGTATTTAATTGTTTTATGATTACATTTATTATATGTACACATTACGCAAGATATGTATGTAATAAATACTTAATTCATTGTCAATGTTACGAGTAGACATTTTTCTCAAATTTAATTTTGTATAAAATTTAAATTTATGATCTGAAATAAATGTTGAGAACAATTTAAAGCAAAGACTTGAAATTAAATCCGCAAAGTATTCAGAGAGCGATAACAGGCGATGGCACAATAGACCGTCACCATAAATAAATATCGATTTAAACTTTGATGTCACATGGAAAAGAATCTTCCCCCTCTTAATTAGCAAGTGATAAGGAAGTGATGAAAAGTTCGTGCGGGGGTTCTTGTCACTTGAAAAGTCAGTCTTAGTCTAGGCTTTGACCATTCGAGACCATCTTAATACAATTGAATCATAAATCAACTCAGCTTTCATTATTTTAATCTTAAAATAGATTCCATCTCATCTACAATACGTCAACGTCACTGACAAGTTTAGAACAGTAACAAATCTTGATAATCACCTGATCGTGAATTTCGTATTTTATTATATTCGGAACAACTGCTAATTAAAGATAAATTTTATTTTAAATATCATTTTTCTTTGAACTTGAATCCTGATCTTATTAATTTCTAAATAATTTTTCATTATAAGTAAATGAATTTAATATAATTTGATTTTGAAGATCAGGTTTCAACTCAATATTCTTAATTTTATTTAACCGTCCTTTCCTTATTTTTCGAAGTTGAATTAATTAATTTGAATATTTCATTTCAAATCCTTCACTGTTTTATTTAAACCGTTTAATTCTCCAAATTAATTTTTTAAGTTAAATATCCAAACATTTTTAATCTAATTAAATTAATTTAATTTTTATTAAAATATCTTACAACATTCAAATCCTAAATAATTAAAATTATTATTTTATCTTTAAATAATTAATTCTACGGCAAATATTCTAATAATTTTCCATTAAATTAATTGCACAAACTTGTCCAATCCCAGGGTAAAATACTTAAATGTATTGATCCAAAAACGGAAAATTTAAAATTTAAAATTAAAAAACTATCAGTTCGTAACAGTCAAATATTGATTCTTTTTTCTTTAAAAGCTATTTATAATCAAAAAATTATAAACTCTCGTACAATGCCTTTGTAAGTCGAATTTTCATATTTTAACCCTCCTTTACTCGAATTTCGATAAGTCGAAAACTCTGTAACTCGAAGGATTTTTTTTCCCTTGAAATTCGAGTTGCTCGACCGTACAAAGAAGCCAATATATATTATTACATGTACATACATGAATGCAATACAGCCATTTTGTCCGAATATCATAAATTGCTACAGCTATTGTGCTACTTATATTATATAGCTATAAAATTTTTTAATAGTCTTAAAAAATTACGCTACGTAATTTTAAAAAATAATTAACAAAAAGATGGTTTCGATTTTCTTCGAAACATATATGGAGTTTATTGTATAGCACTTTATAGCACACCGTTCATATCTGCAGAAATACATGTGCATTCTTGAATATATCGGACAGTTATTTTTAGTATCCACGTGCTTGAGATATCGTGCTTTAAACCGAAAGCTCGGTCACGATAATGATATGTTTGGTATTTCCGCAGACCGCTTTATAAGAGATCGTCATTAATAAAGTAAATAGAACGTGAGATGCAGTGACATGCAGCGACCTAATTTTATTAAATTATGTTTATATAAGGAATATATTTTGAACTAATTGTAAGTAGACTTGAAATCTTTTTCTCATCAATGATTCCCAATATAAACGAAATAAAATAAATTTGTTGATGTTACATTAAAACAACACATTTTATTTATTTCTTAAGTTCCGTGAATTCGAGGTATTGTGCGGAAAGAACAAGATCCTGGTGATATATACGTGTTACGATCTGTCACCGAAACGAGCGCTTGATTGACTCACGATCGGTCGGGAGATCGCGATATCCCCAGCACCGCGGGAACGCGGACGGTTGTCTTCGTCCGGGAACGAGAACCGTTCTGAGTTCTACACTCCCTGGCAAACTGTTTTAGTCGAAACGTCGAAAGGGTCGCTATTTTGAGGCGACTCGCACTAAATATGGTCAGGATGGACGTTATACCCGGGGCAAGGCACCCCGGCTCGGACAACCTCCGGCTCGCTGGTGGGGGAGATCCGCAGAAGTTACTTAGACAAGTTCAGCTCTATGATTCGGACAGTTGGTTCGTCGTGACCATCTCGTATTGTCCACCTCTTAGAAATTGTGACCTGTAGACATGGTAAGTACGCGCCGAGAAATCCCTCGTCGAGATCTAACGCGAGCCGTTCGAGAATTGCGCGAGGGACCAAACTATCTATATGATCACGAGATGCAGAAACACCGCCAAATCGTGAATATGAGAGTGCATTTAACGAAGATGGATTACGCGCAGTGCCTGGACCGATATACATATATATACCCGAGTGACGAGGAGTTGATGACGAGAGCATTATGTTGCTGTTGTTGGCATTATAGATTCGTGACGCGATGAAATGCGACAGTGATCTTCATCAGACTTTTTGATAGCAAATCGTTCAAAATTCCGTTATCGCCCGGGAAAAAAGTTCTATACATAATTATATATAATTATATGCAAAATATGTCCATATATGTTTCTTTTCTTTGTAAAATTATTCTTTAATACAAAATTGATAATAATAAAAAGGAAAAAATAATTAAAAGAATATTGTTTACATTGTTTTTTTTTATAAAAAATAAAATTTGAAGAAATAAGAAAAATTGCTCATATATAATTATATATAAGTGATTAAAAATATACATATATAATTATATATGAACAATTTTTCCCGGGCGCAGATTCCATTATAAATTCTAAATAAATATGCAAAATCATTATTCTTCGCTGAGACTTTGAAATGAAACATATTAACTTATGCACTTTCTTCTATTATAATAGCAAAAATAAATAATCTAACTTTCTCGTTTAGTTGGAAGTATGTTTTTCTCTTTGCAATATGTTCAAAATTAAATGAAAAGAAACATTTTCCTAGACACATTACGCAAGATATGTATAGCTTAAAGAATAATAGTATGAAGAATAACAATAAAAAATGCAATTTTTATTTTATAAGGAAGATATTTGTTCGATTAGTAAAATAAAATGTGTATATATCCAGCATAAATATGAATTAATTTTTATAATTATAACAAGTACAAACAATTATATAAGATAGTAATACGAGAGGCAGTGCGATAACTGGATGATCGCTCTATATACGTCCTGGCAACTTTTCCGTGCGATTCTATTCTTAGCACCGACCGGTAGCGCCCTATAAATTTTCTCGTGCGATAATTGGATCAGCTTTCGATTTCATTTATAGAAACCAATCAACATATTATACATTAATAAAATAATTTTTATATTTTAATTTATGTCTCCATTCTCAATATAAAGAAAACATATGAATTTTTTATTTTATCAATAAATTTTTGTCACAAGAATGTTTGTACAAAAAATATTTAAGATAACAAAAAAAAACAAGAACAATTTATAGTTTAATTTATATTAAATTACATTATAATATAAAATATATTTATATTGAGTTATATTAAAATATATTTTTATTTAAAAAATTCACAAGTAATAACTATTTTTATTAAATTTCTGTTCTTTATTTGATCGTATATCTCGTTATTAATTTATACATATTGGATAAAAAGGTCGATTTAACATGTAAATTTAACATTTAAAAAAATTATTTTTTTTACTTACATTTTCATTGAACAATTTCCGGATATCTATAATGTCATAGAGTTATTAAAATTAATGATAAACTCATAGAATCATTTCGAATATGAAAAGTTTGAATTATTTCAAATATTATTTAAAACCGAAAATCTTATGTTCTAAATATTTAAAAAATATATGTATCTTTTCTTTTATACTACTTACACAATTATTTTATATTATTAATTAACTTTTTGTTTTATATATAAACATAGATAAAACATTTTTAAAATTATTAAATGTTTTATATTTTACATATTTTACTTTTAAAGAAAAATTTACTTGATATATAAGATTTTCAAATGTGTTAATTAAATATGTAAAAATTTCAAGATTTTGAAGACATAAAAATTTTTAGTTTTAAATCATATTTGAAATTCAAATACCTATTTCTACAACTAATTTGAAATTTTTTAAAGAAGAACACTGATAATTAATTATAATAATTATAATAAATTCTAATAAATTATAATAATAATATTATTTTGTTCATTAATCATATAATTTCTTGAAATAAAATAAGGCCACACACACAACACACACATTAGATATTTTTTGTGAACGCAGTTCTTCCCAATAATAGCAATAATAGTAAAAAGTATTTAAAAGATATTACAAAGTATTGCGGTATTTTAGGCGGATAAGGAGAAGAAGAAAAAGACTAAGAAGAAGGAGGAGGCGCCAGCACCCGAACCCGAACCAGCGCCAGTTGAAGAGAAAGCACCAACTCCTACAGGCACACCAAAAGACTCTGGTTCTGCCAGAGCAAGCAGCCGCGGCAGTCGCAAGGCTAAACGCAGCGGATCCAGTGTATTCTCCATGTTCTCTCAGAAACAGGTGGCCGAGTTTAAGGAGGTATGATCTACTTAAAAGATAATTTTACGCACAATTCTAATTTTACTTCAGATTTGCATCTACTTTAAATCTTTCTATTCTGATGCTCTATCATTACTCACAGAACAAGTTTTTTCCTCTATAAACTGAAATTCTGATCTTTCACTATACATTTGTTAAGTACATATATACTTACACAGATTATAACATCAATATTGCAGCAACAATGTAATATTTCTGCAGTATAACTGAAATGTTACAATATTGCTGCAACATTGCAGTTATAATCTGCGTTTACTGGATAAATTAAGAATCGAAGAATCTATTTTCAAAGTAGAGAAAATCTTCAGTACATTAGTCAAACATAGTAAAGTAAAGGTTCAGTACATTAATCTTGCAGACTCTTTAAAGTAATTGAATTATATTTAATTTCATTAAATTGAATTAATAATTTAATATTTTTTTTTTTTAATTAAATATTATACATACTCATAACACATGCTATTGTTCTCACAACTGTTTTTTTTTTCAATGCTGTTGTATTCACAGGCATTCCAGCTAATGGACGCGGATAAGGACGGTATCATTGGTAAGAATGACCTTCGTGCAGCCTTCGACTCTGTCGGTCGATTGGCGACCGATAAAGAGATCGAAGAAATGCTTAACGAAGCTCCAGCGCCCATCAACTTCACTCAGTTGTTGAACTTATTCGCCGTTCGTATGCCAGGATCAGGTATGTATAATGTATCAATTGGTTGGAAAAACAACCGACAAACGTTTTAAAAACTAAATAATTTATTCCCTTATTCAGGAGCTGACGACGACGATGTTGTAATCAATGCCTTCAAGACATTCGACGACAACGGCAAAATCGACGGCGAAAGGTACATTAATATATACATATATTACATATATAGCAAGGAATATTATACATATTATATTCATATTAATGGCTATCATAAAAGCATATAAACAGGGTTAGTTGGGTAGAGACTAGTTAAAAAGATAAAAGTTAAGTTAAAAAGTTAAAAAGTTAAATAATTTTAACTTAACTTAATTACATTTTAGGCTCTTAACTTTTAATTTAATTTAGTTGCATTTTATCGGTAACTAT
>NW_012044865.1:15102-22229 GCF_000956235.1 Wasmannia auropunctata
GAGATGTGTATAAGAGACAGCGTTGGAAGAAGTCCTTCGAAAACGGTCCTCTTTCCGCGGCTCGATAGAAATAAGTGTAACAAATATATACTTTATTTATAAACTCTATTTAGAAACCCTAAAATTATAAATTATAATGAAAAAATTTAACTTTAACTTTTCAATTACTTTTTTTTATTAACTTAACTTTTAACTTAATTAATTTTATTATGGACTAACTTGTATTTCAATTAAGTTAAATTTTTAGACTGTTAATTTTAACTTACAATTAGTTAAAAAAAATATTATCTTACCCAATCTTGCATATAAGATATACGACTGGTTGTGTGATAAATACTACTCAAGTCCGTCATAATTGGAACGTTGCAAATTAAGATTGTTTTATTAAGGTATAAAAGCAATCGATAATAGTTATGATGGTATACGCCGTCATTACTTACTTGAAGCGCGCCTGTCCTTGCAAAGTCTGCCGCGCAACCTGTTGTATATTGTCTAATGTTGATGCAACATGTGCCCTATACAATATCGTTTTGGACTATTTCAAAACATTAGTTTTCGAGGAAAATTTTACTAAAAGCTATAGCACGTATATACGTAACGTAAACTATAGTTTTTTTAAGTAAAATTTTTCTCGAAAGCAACGTTTTGGCCTTAGTATCCTGAGTATTCATAATGTTTCATCATGAAACTAAATCTGATCTATTGTGCTTATATGTAAAGTATTATAACTTTGAACGATAAAACTTTTTCAATTAAATCTCTTTTTCGTGTTTGTGTGTGCGCGCGCGCGCATATTATCTCTTCGATATAATTTTTATTATAATTATTTCATTTTTAGATTTGTTGACTTTCAAGTTAAAAGTTATTTTATTCAATCAAACTAAAAGCTTTTTGACAAATTAAAACAAAATTAGCTTTAACCCTTAAAGGACACCTGGGTGCGAATTCGCACCAAGCGTTTTTAAAGTTTTATATCTTCTGAAAATAAAAAGCAAAATTAAAGCAAAATGTGTGTTTCTCAATGTAAAATTTTCTGACCAATCGATTGATAATATTAACTTTTCGAAAAAAGAACGTAATTGTTTTCAAAACTTCGTGTTAAACAAAACCATTCAAAAGAGACGTAGCCTTTACGGGTTAAAGCAGCATTTTTATTTTTACAATAAGTAAGTAAGATGGGAATCGGCGTAGTTATTGGTACACAATATTTCATTTACATAAAATTTCCTTTATTCTAAAAGTCAAACGTTTCGGCTATCTTTTTTAGCCATCCTCAGTGACGATCAACAACAGTTACATTCAACTCTCGCTCTTATTTTCTTAACGTGTGCCTGTAGGACAAAAAGTAAAATTTCTGTAGCACATTGGCTTGAGTGATTTGTAACATATTAATTTGGATCAATTTTCTCCTCATTTTTACACTGATTTAAAATTTTAGGACATACAGCTAGACCTCGCAGCCCTTCAACTGCACGGGTAGCTTAGAGGTGTACTTATATAACTGCACTTCTTCACTCACTAGACGTGAAATTAGAATGCACACATTAAAAAAAGAGCGAGAGTTGAATGTACGTTGTTGAGCGTCACTGAGTATGGCTAAAAAAGATAGCCGATACGTTTGACTTTTAGAATAAAGGAAATTTTATGTAAATGAAATATTGCGTACCAATAACTACGCCGATTCCCATCTGTCTTACTTACTTATTGTATTTTTAATTCTGGGAATCTTGTTATAGGTTTTTATTTTTTTATTTTTTTAGAATTATTTTTATATAATTAAAAAATATATATATAACACATATACATATAATATACACATAAAACAGATACAAATATATTATATACATATAAGTACATATATTGATAGAGAATATATAAAATGATTTTTTTCTGTTTGTTATACAGATTAAGGCACGCTTTAGTAACGTGGGGCGATAAATTCACACCAAAGGAGGTGAATGATGCATTCGATCAGATGTACATCGACGATAAGGGTTTCATTGATACTCCGAGCTTAATTGCCATGTTAACCGGCACAGGCGAAGAAGAGGAGGAATAAGATCAATTGAAATTATATTTTTAAAAAATGTTCCTCGGTTGAAGGCCTCGTATTAACGTCAAATTCGCACAAAATTTGCCTCAAAAGAGAACAGATATTTTATATTCAATCCTTCCTCTTTCCTGTTTTCTCTCTTTTTCTTTTTTTTTTTCATGCTTCATTCAGTGACAAAAATATGACAAGGACGAAGCAACTGCTGTAGTGTTCAGTCCAAACGAACTGTTACTCATTTTCTTTCTTTCTCTTTCTCTCTCTCTCTCTCTCTCTCTTTCTCTCTTTACAGCTCTTTGTCTTTCTTTGTCTTTTTGCTATTTTTCGCTCTTCTCTAACTTTCTCTCTCGTTCTCTCTCTCTCTCTCTCTCTCGCTCTCTTTCTCTTTCTCTCTCTCGCTCTCTCTTCTTATCTATATTTCATTCTTTTTCTCTATCTTTTCTTATTTATCTCTCTTTTTTCGCTCTTTCTCTTTATATTTCTCCATCTAATATTTCGCTTTTGATTTTCTCTCTTGTTCCCCCTCTCTCTATTTCTCTATCTCTCTTTCTGTATTTCTTTTTCCCTCTCTCTTTCTTTATCTGCCTTTATCTTCGTGCTCTAGTGAACATTGCTGATTCCAGAAGAAACAACGAGTCCGAGAAAAGCAATAAATTCTCCCAACACAATTCACCCACGTGTACGAAATCATACGTCTGTCGATAAATAAAGTTTCATCCTACCCTCTTCTTGTTTACATATAATAAAAATATTAATTCTTTACTTTAATAAAAATAATTAAATTATTCTGTAAATGGAACTCATCATGGTCTCGAGTCACCATTCTGTCAATAAAATTAATTTAGCCTTTCAATTTATAAGAGATGAACATTTAGACATTATATACTTGCCATCTCAGTAAAATCTGAACACGGCAGTTTGAATCCATTTAAAAAAACACACATTATCATACGTATATTTGCTGCTTCCATTTTTTTTATAAAGATATTTCATATTACGTTCTGTATATTCTGTAAACAAAATGGAAATCTGGAAAATACATCTTCCTGTATTATTAATGTAACATGTAATATATAATAAAGGAATCATTGATCGCGAGACTATTTTTTTATAATTTAGAATAAATATTTAATACAAGTTAATTTATAAAAATTTCGAACAAAAGAAAATTTACTTTTTATTCTGCACAAAGTAAGTAATTATTCCATAATTTCTTATTATATGTGAAACATATATATTTGTTAATAAATATTTGAAATACATAAACATTTGTCGACCACCGCCATTTATGGTTCGCCCAGAATTATTTGAAAATCCAATGCGTTCTGTGCATCTTTGTTAATGTTAAGCGCCCACAAGCTGCATTCTACTGTCACTAACCTAAATGCTAAAAAAAACATTGTATTAATGAAATGCAATGTTTGTTAGTCATAAAAAGATTAGTGACCATAATTGCAATTTATTGTATATGTATATATACATATACGTTATATATTGCGGAAAAACAATTTTGCTGAAATATCTAAAAATTTAGCTAAGTACAGATCTGAAAATATTATATATACTTTTATTTGGTCTATTAAAATGATGTAGACACTCAATGTGCGATGATTGCTAGAAGCTATTAAAACTTTTTACAGCATTATTGTCATTAACGCTTATAAGTGCAAGGATCGATAAAATTATATTGATGTAACTTATTTAAAATAACAAATATATAAAATAAATTTCAGAAACTTATTTAAAATAAAATATCGCAGGGACCAGTAAAAAACTGATGCGACTTATTTAAAATAAAAAATACGAAAGAGATTTCAAAAACATATTTAAAATATTAAATAAAAAATAGATCATAAGAAATTATTTAAAATAATAAATACTAAATAATTTTTTTTTCATTTAAAATACATATTTTAAATAATGTTATTTTAAATATAACCAACTTCTGCAAGTATTTTACATAATTATTTTGATATTAATCTAAAAAAATGATAATTAATCTAAAAATTATTTTGATATTCTAAAAAAATGATGATTAATCTAAAAAAAGTATTTTCAAATCTATATCTAGCTAAATTTTTTTAATTTTTTAACAAAACCCGTTTCATGTAACTACTTCACAAAATTTGATCAAATCTTCTCAAAATATCACGAAATATTTCGATATAATTATAAAATGAAATAATTATAAAACGAACAAATACATATAAGATGATTGATAAGATGTAACGCAATGCTTGTAAATAACGTAAAATTAAATTGATTGTGAGTAGAAAAATCTTGAACAGTTGCAATTTTCGTAATAAATTAAAAAATAGTTAATAAAGCTTAATTACAAATAAGCACGTATTCAGTAACATGATTCAGTAAATGTAAACGCATAGTAATAAAAAAGACAGCTTAACATTCATGATTGCTATACATGTGGCAAGATGTTAGAAGGAACGCACATCTAGCAATCATAAATCATAATACGTAAAACACCGGGCTATTTTGCTAAATCACGCAGATACATACCCATTCACAGATTTTTATTAACTAATTTCTCATTAATTATTACAAAAATCATAAAACAGTATAAGGTTTTTTGCTATTTATTAATTTAATTCACTTTACCTACCCACGAGCGGTGTTAAATTTACTATCAATTAATTATACTGTAAAAACAAATTTTTATTTTTTATTTTACTATATTTTTCTACTTTATATAATCAAAGAAATATATCAGGGACATTTCGTGTCAAGCTGCAAGTCTCTCCTTCCAAAAATTGACGCAAAGAAAAAAATGTTTGAAGTCTCAAAATATTTGTATATATTTGTGTAGTTTCGAGTAAAACATGGCCTTTGAAAAATTCAATATGATGGTTGAAGTATGGCGCTTAAAAGTCGCAAAAATCACGAATAATCTTACAGCATCTTCGATTAAAATACGAAAACTTCAGCAATCGGAAAAATGATTACTATAAAAATGATTACTATAAAATTTTCGAGATCATTGATTACCAATTTAAAAACAGAATTACGAAATTAAAAATGACGGATTTAAAATGACCGAATTTGGAATCAGTTTATAAAGCGTATCATATAATTGTTATATCGAATGTAATACTCCACAATGACCACTGGTTCAACGGTATCAGAGAAGCACATTTGCAATTTTTTTCTTTAACAGCAAGGAAAGCATGTTCAGAGATTTTAGATTTAGTTGCAGAGCTGCAGAAGATTGTTTTGCAAGAAAATTTTTAACTTTCATATATTTCTCTTTGCTTTTCTTGTTGAAAAAATTGCAAATAATATGCTACTCTGATGTCGTTCAACCAGACCAATCAAAACAAAGTTCACTAAATTTGAGATTGGTTTTCTTTCTTCTAATTGGTTAAATCCCAATTCAATCTCAATTTCAATCTTTAGACTCGACATAACGACAATTATAGTACGTTTTATATAATGATTTCAAATTCGGTCATTTTTAATCCGCCATTTTTAATTTTGTAATTCTGTTTCTAGATTTGTAATCAATTAACGACTTCGAAAACTTTACAGTAATCATTTTCAAGCCGATTTCTGCAGTTTTCGCATTTTAATCAAAGTTACGCACTGCAAGATCATTCGTGATTTTTGCAATTTTTAAGCGCCATATATTTCAGCCGCCATAATGAATTTTTCAAAAGGCCATGTTCCCCATTCGAAACTACACAAGTATACGAATATTTTGAGACCTCAAACATTTTTTTTTTTTCATTACGTTATTTTTAGAAGGAGAGATGGCCTGCTTGACGCAAAACGTCCCATCAATGAATACATTTTTTAAATAATAATTAGCTTCTAGGTAATTATATATTTTCTATTTTTGAAACATATTTGAATATAATTTTGTAAATTATTATACATATCGTAATGATTTACATGTGATGTTTTTAAAACGCAGTGCGACTACTGGTGCCAAATAATCTGATTGTCCCACAAACGGGAAATATTCCACAGAAAAGCCAGGATTTGGTAAGTACTCAATTTCTCCGACGTGCTCTTTGTCAACATTATTCACTCCGTCGCACCATAACCAGACTTGAAACTATTTCATTATTTTTAAAACGATTAGAGGATTCCCAGAAATAATATGAAATATCATAGGCTAATGTGAATCTGCGCGGTAATTGTTGCGCAAAGTTATTTATAATTGTTACCAATGTCCAACCATATACAGACCGTGCGCCGCAATTTTTGTCTTGAAACACAATCCTTTTACATATCTAATACCGAAATATACTTGTAACTAATTAAATTGACGAACAATTTAATATCATTTGATACTAATAAGCATTTATAAGAATCCCCTCTCCCTAAATTTAATTTTTCGCAACAAATTCTTTACAGATTTAGGGGAAGGGGATTCTTATAGATACTTATTAGCATCAAATGATATTAAATTGTTCGTCAATTTAATTACTTACAAGTATATTCTTTTATGTAAAAGGATTGTGATTCAAGACCGACAAAAATTGCGGCGCGCAGTCTGCATGGTTGGACATTGTAACAGTTATACAACTTTGCGCAATTACCGCGCAGATTCCCATTAGCTTATGATATCTCATATTAATTAATTATTGCAAAATAAATTATTGTGTATACATATACATTAGGGTGGACCTTATTTATACTCGGTGACAAATTTTTTCCGAATTTTTTTCACGACGCCCCCTAAAGTTGTTCCATTAATTGGTGAAAAATAATTGTATAAAAGTTAAGCTCGATCGGATAACGGAAAGACGTGGCACAATCCTGTTAAAGTTGAAACAAATATTTTTTTCAAAAAATGAGGAAATTCGATGAAAAGAATTCTGAATAAAGATTAAATAATTTTCTTAGTAAATGTTGACCATGATAGTATGTTTTTTAACAAATATAGTATATTTAAACTGTATTTTAAGAAAATATATCGTATATATAACATACGTATATACGAAATATATCGTATTTTTATATTTATAAGCAAGCAGGAAAATAAAGATATCAATATATTGTTTGCATCTATATATTTTTCAATCTATTGTAATATTTAAATCTATTGTAATTTTAT
>NW_012044866.1:0-346 GCF_000956235.1 Wasmannia auropunctata
GATTCGATTCGAGTTCGTTTTTTGAATTTGTAAGATTCGAAATTGAACAGTTCGAATCAACAATGATTCGATCTCGAATCGCCTATCTTATTTAATTGCTTCATTTATATCTCTGGCCGCGCAACCAATTATTCTTATATAATAAATTATTAAGTATTTTTGATGTACATGATCTATATATATAGATTAATAAAATGTTCAAAAGCATTCTAACTATTCGTGTATACTCATATTATTAATTACACATTTTCTAGTTCAAAATGTCACAGAAAATTATGATCCTCTGTAATGAGATGTAAACCCAAACTTGAGCAGATTTTCAGTTTGTTTAAATCATTGCGTAAAA
>NW_012044867.1:0-336 GCF_000956235.1 Wasmannia auropunctata
ATGTATATATTTAATATAAATAATATATACTTTATAGATAACTAATATGTTGCAAATGCGAACCACGATGTTACTATCTTTAGTCTAGAGACAGTATAACACCAATCGTGGTCCGCATTTGCAAAATATTAGTGCGTTTTGAAATCTATAAAAAAGAATGTGTCGCAACCGATGTGTCCACGATTGTACAATAATATATACGTATATGTGCTCCTGCAATTACATCAGAAATTTTCTTTAATGATCACTCCTACGAATAATTGTTACTAATAAAACGTTTTATTCGATTCGTATTTGAAATATGCCCAGCCCTGTATGTACACAAGGCGTCACAAA
>NW_012044868.1:0-1467 GCF_000956235.1 Wasmannia auropunctata
GACATAGGAGTCAAAAAGAAATCGATATCGATGTCAATTTCGATCCCATTTCGAACCCACTTTTCGACGTCGAATCGACGTCGGGTCGACATATTGTTTCTCACTGGGAAATCGGATTCCTTCTCCCTGCTTGTCTCCGGACTCAATCTGACTAGTCGACGATGCCGTCGTGTCTGAAAACGATGGTAACATACTTCTCGTCAAACTTACAGTACAAGTTTTGTCGGTTGTATGTTTCTGTTTTTTAACATCGACTTTCTACTCCTGTATAACCATTTGTCTAATCACAAGCTTACTTGGTATCTATTTTGCAAATCCACTTTTTACTTTCTTCGGCTGAGCTGCCACTCGTGTCGCCTGCTTTCTCGAACGGAGTGTATGTTGGTCCCATCCAATTTTTCGTTTATTGTATCGGGTTTGCCTCTCAACTACCGGCTCCGGCTCACTTTCAGATTCCGGAATATCTTGTTCTGTGATGTCACCAGATCTTGTTGAAGTTGTTCTTGACGGTCCCGGCGGTGCTTCCTCCGCCGTTGGTGGTGTGGCTTCGGCTTCAGTTCCCATTTTTATTAATTCAATCGTTCTACTAGTGATCTTCCCATTCACAAAATCGCTGGTGACACATGTACGGTACGTTCTATTTCGTTTCATTTGGTAACATCTTTTCTGCATTCAGCAATGCCTTGAAAATGTAGAAATGCGTCAAATCGATCTCATTCGAGCTCATGATGTTAATATTTTTCTGCAACTTCAGTATCCAATTATTATCGGTCGACTCACTCGCGTCGTGTGTAAGTTCGATTACTGCCGCGCCGGTTTGTTTTCGACTCGTCTCCGCTACATAGGTTGTTAGTCGCGCCAGGTTTTTCACGCGTGGGCGTCAATTGTAGCCTCGATGAAGTGCTCGTTACCACAGTGTAACCAGTAGGTTCATTCAGCGAAAAACTGAGTCTTCGCGCAAGTATCGCCGCGCAACTTTTGTTTTGGGTTGGATCCAATGCAAGACGATACGAGAGGAACGTATACAAGGCGTCACAAATGCCTATACTCATCTGAACTTGCAGAGATACTAATCCATGTATATGTATTACAATTACATATATGTACAGTCGTGGACACATCGGTTGCGACACTTTTTATAGGTTTCTATTATGTATATATTTAATATAAATAATATATACTTTATAGATAACTAATATGTTTCAAATGCGAACCACGATGTTACTATCTTTAGTCTAGAGACAGTATAACACCAATCGTGGTCCGCATTTGCAAAATATTAGTGCGTTTTGAAATCTATAAAAAAGAATGTGTCGCAACCGATGTGTTCACGATTGTATAATAATATATACGTATATGTGCTCCTGCAATTACATCAGAAATTTTCTTTAATGATCACTCCTACGAATAATTGTTACTATAAAACGTTTTATTCGATTCGTATTTGAAATATGCCCAGCCCTGTAT
>NW_012044869.1:0-926 GCF_000956235.1 Wasmannia auropunctata
CTCCCGGGGACTTTGTAATATTTCGCCCGTCTCACCGACATCGCAGCGGCCACAAGAAGAGGACCACCAGGACGGAAAAGCAACATGTACAGGTCGTATTTGAATCCGCGTTCCCTTACCAATTTTGAGAGCAACTAAGCTGCCGAGCTTCCATTCCAGGTTCCGGTGCGAGTCAGATGCGGCGAGGGCGGAGGGGATGGCCACTCTACGCCCCCAGATCGGGCGAGAGACCCCGTAGTCGGCAACGCGACAGGGCGCCCCGGGGAATAAGACCGGCAGCCAGGGACGGCCCCTCGATAGAGTCTGTTCCGGAGGGTGAGCTGCCTGAGCGTGCCAACCCGGTGGCGCACCTGATGGTACCGCCGACGAAAAGGATACCGCCGCTAATTTGAATGTCGCGCGCGGGGACGCAGGACCCGCGACGCTACGCACCTCGCGCGATTCGCGGAGGTCGCGAGCTCGCACGCCCGCCAATTAGGGGCGCGGAAGAAGATACCACGTGGGCCCACCGGCCCACCGAGCTCACGGAAGCAGCAGCCCTCGGCACTTGTGCTGTGGTTGTCGTGATAGAAGGACGCAGGACGCAATACGAGACCTTAAGTTGTGAGAGATATTCGTTGCGAGCCCAGCAGCCGCCGAAGCGAGCTACCGTTCCCGTTAAGAGGAGTTTTCGGTGAGACGAACATACTCATGTAAAGCCGCCGATTTATACTTGTGTCAGACGGGCCGCGAGGAACTCGCGTTCAGACTTGCCGTTCTCGTTTTGTAATTCGGCTATCGCCGAGAAAGATTCCGTATATCCCGGCGCCCCGTCTGACTTCGCGTATCGAGATATTCTGTTGCAGGACCGTCGCGCCGCGCGCCCGCCGAGCGCCACAGCCAAGCCAAATTCATGTAATTGTGTCGTTCCCGTCCTTGTGAGCGTA
>NW_012044870.1:0-339 GCF_000956235.1 Wasmannia auropunctata
TTTTGGACCGTCCGTCACAAGGGTTCTACGGACCCGACCGCGGGCGGTAGTTTCGAATCCTGCGTCCTTCCGATTTTTGGAGGTGGACGCGTGGCGCGGGCAGCGGAACTACGTTTGCGTGGCTCCCGCGCCCGAATACCGAAGTACCGTTTGTAACCACTTTTTAGTTCCGTAGCGATCTCGATTAAATTAACTTAGCGTATCGGCGGCTCCCGGGGACTTTGTAATATTTCGCCCGTCTCACCGACATCGCAGCGGCCACAAGAAGAGGACCACCAGGACGGAAAAGCAACATGTACAGGTCGTATTTGAATCCGCGTTCCCTTACCAATTTTGAGA
>NW_012044871.1:0-507 GCF_000956235.1 Wasmannia auropunctata
TTTCGAGGTTGGTAAAATAATAATTTAATTATATTATTACGTACAATATCAGATTAATAATTATATTAAAGGCGTGTATTGTTATTAAAACTTTTAATCATATTGTATTAATATTTTTAATAGTTCATGTTAATTGTATTTTTCATAAACATTAATAAATTGTAAAAATTATTTTCAATATTAAATATATGTTTATTGAACATATAATTCTAAAGAGTATTTAGTCAATAGAATTATATATTAGATAAAGATATATTTAATATTGAAAATAATTATTACAATTTATTTATGTTTATGGAATACAATTAACATGAAACTATAAAAAATGTCTATATATATATATATATATATATATATATATACCCACACACATTTTATTCCTATAATCTATATAGAATATATGTACACCCCAAAAAAATGTTCTACGTATAAGCGGGAAATTCCTTTAAGCATTCCTTTAAGCAAAACAAATTTACATATTTGTCATACAAGCATATTCCTCAGCTA
>NW_012044872.1:0-874 GCF_000956235.1 Wasmannia auropunctata
CTTATGCGCGTCCGGTGATCTTCGAGAAAACTCCTTCGCTTCTTTATATCATTTATAATTTGGATTAGTCTTTCCTGTTCTTTTATTACTTCTTCCTCGTCCATCCTTGCAACCTCGTCGTCGGATGACATCTTCTTTTGCCACACGCTGTTTAAAATATATACCTGTTTAATAATTTCCTTCAGGTAATGTTGTCCCTCACTTACGGTACTTACGTCTATCAATTTGCAGAACGTACAGGATGATATTTGTTTTCTGCTTACGACACTATTTTCACTATGGTGAAAAGTCGCGCGACTGATATCAGAAATGATTAATATCAAACGCCAACGAAATAATATTAATTTGCAAACGGATACTGAGTATTTAGATTGTGCCTATGAGATATGACCATGATTTCAAAAAAACATCGTTTATAATAGTTGAAAAACACGAAAACAAAATTGTTCCCTATAGACACTGGTAACAAGGAGTGACACATTAGAGGACACTATTCGCTTGGACTTCGACGCGCACAGTCGCTATGACAGTTTTATCTTTTTCTTTTCTTTTTTTAAATTATAACTAAGTTTTACATTCTTACTTTTTAACTATTCTTGACACATTAATTATTCTTGACACAGTGCACATGTTCCATTATTTATCAATTATATCATCACCAAGAACTAAAAAGTGTGTTTTAATACGTTTGAGGTGAGTGAACCTTTGGCATAATCCTTGAAATCAAAATTCATTTTTTACATTGACTTTAATGGGTGACACACAGCTCAAACATGCAATCCCTTAACTGCATTGAAAGCTGTGGAAGGTACTTCAAAACTACTTCCTCATCTAATAGACTCGATGAACACACGCAGAAATTATGTTAAGATAC
>NW_012044873.1:0-308 GCF_000956235.1 Wasmannia auropunctata
TTTTTTAATATTCGATTAATCATTAATTAAAATAAAAAATTTTAATTACTCGATTAATCATTAATCAAAATTTAAAAATTTCAATTACTTGATTAATCAGTAATCAAAATAGACAATTTTTTAATTAATTGTGTTAGAATGGTAGATCTATGTGTGCCATAATTATACTTGGTTCGCCAAGGATGGGTTTATTAACGCTACTGTTATAGGGCGAGATTTTTACATTATTTTTCATGTCTATATTTTTATGTTACTCTCGCTCGTCGTTTTCTTCTTCTTTCGGCGGTCACAGTGTGTGCACGCGCTAA
>NW_012044874.1:0-311 GCF_000956235.1 Wasmannia auropunctata
CTTTTGTTCGCCGGAAATTTCGAACAAAATAGATCGTTAATGAACAATGCAAGAACAGTGAAATTAACGAACGAAATACGTCGTTTAAAGTGGCGAGTTGCCGCAAAATAATTCAGTGTGACCAACATCACAAAAAATAATCTAGTACTAAAGTTACCAAACCCGTGTGTATAACTATTGGTAACTTTAGTACTAGATTGTTTTTTGTGATGTTGGTCACACTGAATTATTTTGCGGCAACTCGCCACTTTAAACGACGTATTTCGTTCGTTAATTTCACTGTTCTTGCATTGTTCATTAACAATCTATTT
>NW_012044875.1:0-409 GCF_000956235.1 Wasmannia auropunctata
TACATAACATGTGTGCGATATATACATGTATTTCTAAGAGTGCGTTCCCACTGAGCGCGTCACGCGTTGCGTTATCCGAATTGACCAATTAAAACATCCCATTTTATTGCGTAATTTGCCGCGCGATCCTGGATTTCATACAAAAAAATATTATTTTATCTATAGAATGTAAAGTAACCTAATCGATGCGTCACGCATGGAGTCGCACGGCAAATGATGCAATAAAATAGAATATTTTGGTCGATTAATCGTGACGCGACGAACAACGCGATACGTGACGCGCTCAGTGAGAACGCACCCTAATACATGTTTACGGTCAGAACTGTGGTAATGCAGGAAAGATAAGATATGTCGATAAAATCGATATCGATCTCCTGCATTACCACATGATTTAGCGTTTGGATACATA
>NW_012044876.1:0-862 GCF_000956235.1 Wasmannia auropunctata
TCTTTCCCACCAACCATCCCATCAGGGTGCTGATGGTGGATTAAAGTACCATTCAATTTGCGTTATTGAATTATGTTTGCTGATTTTCTCCCAATCTAATTTATTCAACGCGTTAGCGGCGCCAGCAAAATTTGTCCCATTGTCACTGTATATGATACTTGGACGCCTGCGTCTTGCTATAAATCTACGTATGGTAAACACTGTAAGAAACCCTGTGTAGATAATATCGAAACTAATTCGAAATGTACTGCTCTGTACACTGCACACGTGAAAATACAGATCGACGCCTTCCCTCTCCCTCCCCCTCGCAAAATTAAAGGGCCTGCAAAATCTGTATCAACAATTTCGAAGATCGAGGTGTCTCGAATGCGAATGCGAGGTAACGGAGGGGTTTCGATTTCCGTACGTTTCACTTCCTGTCTTTTGCATGTTATGCAATTGTTTATAACTAATCTTATTACTTTATGAAGAAAAATAATCCAGAACTTTTCTCGTAGCTTTGCCGTAATTGTTTGTGCTCCCGCATGGTCCATGACCTCATGATATTCTCGAATTAACGTAGAATGATGTTGTGCCCGGGGGTTGAGGGGCACAAGAGGATCCGACTCCGCGGGGGAACGGGACTCACTTGATTGTAAAATGATTCCGACACTCGGTGTAGACTTTTAAAATTATATATTTTCTTTAACTCACTTTATTACACAGACTTGATTTCTTTAAGCACCTTCACCTTATCGAATATAAACAGACTAACTTTCACGACACAAACGTCGGGATCGATCGTGACAAGACGGAAGTAAGAGACTGACCGCCCACGGCTTATCGTTGCGCATACTTATTACTACGCGTTGCCGCGTCAGCG
>NW_012044877.1:0-511 GCF_000956235.1 Wasmannia auropunctata
TAATATAACCTCAAATTTGAGAAAAATTTTCCAAAACTTATTATTATAAATATATTAAGTTGATAAACATATATTATTTTATTTTATACCTGCTGTAAATGATCATATAAAATAATGATATGTTTCCAGTTAGTGTAACTATGAAAATTACTTACCTGGATAATTATTTATGTAAAGAATTCTCAAAAAGGAGTGCAGTCTCGCATTAATTCATACGCCTTCTTTCTTCTCTAATAATTCCTATATATAGCATCTGCTCTCAAGCGAGAATCGAATACGGCCAAATTTTTAAGTTATGCGGTGAGATATTTAAGTCGTGTGGCAAGATACACTTATTGTTGAAAATCAAATGAATCGTTGCGATGCACTCGCGGATAGTTAATTTATACATAAAAGACACGGCGCATCCTCTTTCCGCCGAGCCACGTGACACATGTCTCGTGGTAATGAAATGATTTGAATAAAATATATAGTGTCAGATGCATAATCGATACTAAACCGATACCATCTT
>NW_012044878.1:0-398 GCF_000956235.1 Wasmannia auropunctata
GTTAATCGTTACATGCTCTTATAGTTTTTGATTATTGAAATATTACCATTGAATTGCAGAGGAGATCCCTGCAGATCATTTATAGTTGATGAGCCATGAATAACTTCTTGAGTATTACTGTCTTCATCATACTGAATCCTGTCCAAATCATCCTGAGTTTCAATTGCAACTAAATATCTACGATAACTTTTCGAATATGACGAATGTTTTCTACCACTTGACATAATGCTGTCAAAAAGATACAGAGGAAAATTAAAAAATGCATAATTAATATAACCTCAAATTTGAGAAAAATTTTTCAAAACTCATTATTATAAATATATTAAGTTGATAAACATATATTGTTTTATTTTATACCTGCTGTAAATGATCATATAAAATAATGATATGTTTCCAGT
>NW_012044879.1:0-895 GCF_000956235.1 Wasmannia auropunctata
CGTTCTGGAATCATTAGGCAAAAAAAATAAGACCGAGATATGCTTCTTTAAAATCCGGAAAAGGTCACTAATCGCATTTAAGCAAATTTTATATTTTATTGCCCAATGTCTCAATTCCGATATGAATCCGTCTCTCTCATTTTTGTCCATTAAGCTAGAGCTCGGTATCGCATCATTATCAATTATTTCTAAGTCATTGTGACATTCGCTTATTGTATTATCTACAATACCTGTAATATTAATGTTATCTTCAATGTTCAAACACATCGCTATCATCATTATCCTCAGATAATGGATCATTAGCCGAGCTTAAATTTTCAACGTCAGAGTCGCAGTGATTATAAATGACATCTACGTCATCTGGTTTGTGATAATTAAGGCATTCAGTATTAATATCAGCTGATGTAGATGGAGAATTATTGCCTGAAAAAATTAATAAATTCTAAGTCTAATTTATTATCGAGGTAGAGCTCTATATTATTATATAGGGTGCGATCTATTTGACGCTACAAATGCTTCGACGCATTTGATTGACCACATCAGAAAAAAGAATTTTTACTAATTGACCAATCGAAAAATGCTCCGAAGCTTTGCAGCGGATCGTAATCATATATAAATATATATATATATATATATATATATATATAACTTTAGAATGGGTGTCGATTGACCATGTTGCAATTGATCACAGAACACTCTCACAGTGCTTGGTCGGTGGAATATTTTTAAGCACAGCTGCTGGGATTGTTAATCGTTACATGCTCTTATAGTTTTTGATTATTGAAATATTACCATTGAATTGCAGAGGAGATCCCTGCAGATCATTAGTTGATGAGCCATGAATAACTTCTTGAGTATTACTGTCTTCATCATACTGAATCCTGTCCAAATCATC
>NW_012044880.1:0-533 GCF_000956235.1 Wasmannia auropunctata
ATTGTTAGTATTGTTTCCCCCTTATGATAATCTATATCTGTTTGATTCAGAAAACCTTCATCAGTTCGAAGACGACTTGGAACACGTTTAACAAAAGAAACTTTACCATTTATATACTTGCCGTAAATATAACATTTGGAACAACTGCCATACCCGTTGTGACTTTTAGTGGACAATATAAAAGATTTAGCTGGAGCATCACAAACAATTGCATAAAGTGAAACTTGAATGGGCAATTTATGATTTATTCTAATCAATTCATGAACAAATTCTTTTAATAAATCGTTTGCACTGTTTGGTTTGTCATTTCCATAGTAGCAACCTACCATATAAATGTACTTTAAATGTACATCCGATACTAATATAGACTAAAACGAAACTTTAGAAGATCTAGTTAAAGGTAAACCATATACATTTAAAATTAAATTCATATTATTTGATGGGAGTCCTAACCTGTCATATTCAACAATTAATTTTTCCACGATATTATATAAACTGCAATGCCAATATAATCCTCCAGCTAAATTAATTAT
>NW_012044881.1:0-797 GCF_000956235.1 Wasmannia auropunctata
AAAGTGAATTAATAGTTTTTCAGCATATAAAATATTATTTTGGTTTTTAATCAATTTTGGATTAATAAGAATCGATATAGCAACATGTAGAGTTAAAAAATTGATATAGATGTTTTGCGATACAAATCCTTTTAGCACAATAGGTCCCGTATACAATAAAAATTGGCGAAATTCTGTAGCTTTCCAATACATAACATCATTAAAACTTCTTGGTTTTTTCACAAATTCTTTAGGTGTTCGTTCCCTCATTTTTATTAATAATTCTGATATTTGTGATATTTGTGATGTTGAATTTTAGTAGAATTTAGATGTACTGATAAGGGCCCTTTTATCCTTAAAAGCAATAATTTCTTAACAACTCCCAAGCAAATGAGGTGCATATAATCTAACGGTATATTTGTCACCTAAGTTATTAATCATTGTTAGTATTGTTTCCCCCTTATGATAATCTATATCTGTTTGATTCAGAAAACCTTCATCAGTTCGAAGACGACTTGGAACACGTTTAACAAAAGAAACTTTACCATTTATATACTTGCCGTAAATATAACATTTGGAACAACTGCCATACCCGTTGTGACTTTTAGTGGACAATATAAAAGATTTAGCTGGAGCATCACAAACAATTGCATAAAGTGAAACTTGAATGGGCAATTTATGATTTATTCTAATCAATTCATGAACAAATTCTTTTAATAAATCGTTTGCACTGTTTGGTTTGTCATTTCCATAGTAGCAACCTACCATATAAATGTACTTTAAATGTACATCCGATACTAATATAGACTAAAACGAAA
>NW_012044882.1:0-759 GCF_000956235.1 Wasmannia auropunctata
ACAGGACTGGATAACTCGGCTTGCGCTGGTCGGCCTTTATATACCGGCCAGCGTCCCCCACCACGCGGTATCCGCGTGGGCGACCCCTCCACGCGGCACCCGCGTGGGCGGCCCCCACCGAGCAGCGCACTGCAGTGGCGCCGAACCTCAGGGCGCCGGGTTTAACTGGCGTAGTAACGCGAAACGTTACAATCTTTTAATACACAATAATTATTTTTGTTGTCGTTGCAATTTATATAATATAAATGAGTTTTAAGAATTTTATATTGATTAAGACCATTTTGTATTACTATGGTCTTCGACAAAGGGCCTGAACTATGTTTGTTTTTTAAAATATTTGATTCAATACTTTTTGAATGAAATTGATAATCGCATGCTTGCATTTCTCCAAAACGTCGCGCAACTTGTTGCAAAGGCCTGTCTAATTTTCTTAAAATATTTTTTAACATTTGCAAATAATTTTCAAAACGAAAAGCGCTGAATTCATCTAGTGTTCCGAATTTTTGAACATCTGCACTTAGATGCAATAAGTTATGTATGTTGTGAGATACAAATTCCTCTCCGTATATGACTTTAAAAGAGTTTACAAAGTGAATTAATAGTTTTTCAGCATATAAAATATTATTTTGGTTTTTAATCAATTTTGGATTAATAAGAATCGATATAGCAACATGTAGAGTTAAAAAATTGATATAGATGTTTTGCGATACAAATCCTTTTAGCACAATAGGTCCCGTATACAATAAAAATTGGCGAAAT
>NW_012044883.1:0-891 GCF_000956235.1 Wasmannia auropunctata
CAAACGCGGGAACACGGTCGGTGCCAGATGTTTCATTCTCGGCTTGCATCGTAAGCAAAACGTGCTCAACATTCATAATGAGCGCAGTGATGCATAATTCGCGATCGTCCGATAAACGAATACGCGCATCGGTCATTTTTTTAGCTCTTCTAGTGAGAACTTCTCCAACGAAGCACGGTACGTCTCCATGGCGAACGAATGTTAGCGCGCGCACACAGGGCAATGAGAATGTACCGGCAGCTTCGAGAATGTACTGCTACGAAGCATAGCGTAACAACAGTCACGCAGAACGCAATCGGAAACCAAAGCAGCGTCACGTGCAATCACGTAACCGCGACGCGGTCGACTGTTCGAGCACAATGGCGGCAAAACTTGCCCGAACACGTTTGACCGTTACAAGCCTCAGACAAAGGCGAGTCTGGCGGTTGATTAATGCAACACGCACACAACACGAAATATCACGCTGCGAGCGAGATATTACGACATGCGCGAAATGTTACGACACGAGCGGGACGTAACAATCATGAGCGTAATACCACGACACAAGCACGACAGACGATTCGCGGGAATAAGCCGACTGGCGAACACTGATGCCGATGCAACAGCGGGACGAGCCTTAAGGGGCGTAGAACGACTTGCACGGCGACAAGGGAATCCTGCTCATAATCCCACTTCTGAGTTGTGAAATGGGAAGGGAAGGTTTGAACGGACCGCCACAGCTAGGCTGTAGTGAGGAAATTCTTAATGTCAGGATAGCCTGGGGAACGGGCTTATCGAGCAGGGTCACACCGAGATAACAAGCCGGAATAACGAGTTAACAAAGACTTTATTACACTCGCGTTAATACAGGCACGAGGCTAGGCCTCAACGATTGCACGACGGTTGTATCAC
>NW_012044884.1:0-509 GCF_000956235.1 Wasmannia auropunctata
TTGCCAACGTTAATTTTGTCCTGAAAAGGACAGTTTTGCGTCCGTGAGAGACCAACCAATGTTGGGAGAGATTTGGGCCGAGCCCTGAAAAGGACTCGGCGAGGAGCGTCGGTTTTCTTCGAAGATGAGGCTGTAGAATCTCTTCAAAGGCGAGGCTGTCGGCTTCGACGAGGACGTCTTCTTTTCCGGATTTTGGAAGGAGGCAAGAAGGTAGAGTCCGTTTGTGTGGCTCTCGTAACCCGATCGACTCTTCTTGGTTCTGGAGGTAGAGGAGATATTCTTCGTGGCAGCTCCGGCCACGTAGGAGAGATAGGTCTTTGCGCTCTAACGTCCCACAGTGCCACCAGAGGATTTGGTGGCCTGGTGAGCGGTCCGTTAGGAAGCTCGATCGGGATCAGGCGCCACCGGGGTCGAAGCTCCTCGTCGGGTTCCTCAAACTGGCCTCCACCGGGTACTGCTGGTAAAGGGTTACCAGTTTCCACCGATGAGAAGCAGCTGGGCTCCTCGGA
>NW_012044885.1:0-413 GCF_000956235.1 Wasmannia auropunctata
CGCGCGCGCCGCGCCGCGCCGCGAACTCGTTCTCTCTCTCTCTCTCTCTCTCTCTCTCTCTCTCTCTCTCTCTCTCTCTCTGAGTGCAATAAGACGTATATGAACTATGACGATGATAAGAGCACGATGGAATATCGATACTTCCAGCGGAGATTTAAATCCGCGTTAACGTGAAACTCGGATATGTCGAGTTCGCCGTAAGTTGTAAATTCGCATGGCTCGCTTGCACATACACTTGCCCCTTCGCGTCATTTTTTTTCTGTTCGAGCGAACGGAAGTAACGATGTTACCATTCCGAGTGCTGGGGTAGGTTGCGGAAATACAATCACGGCTGAGCGAACTGGGTCGCGCCGCCAGCCTTTTTATCCGTAATTTACAGCAATATTTGGAATTCGTTCAAGAGAGATGAACGC
>NW_012044886.1:0-365 GCF_000956235.1 Wasmannia auropunctata
CTCTCTCTCTCTCTCTCTCTCTCTCTCTCTCTCTCTCTCTCTCTCTCTCTCTCTCTCTCTCTCTCTCTGCGAAGTCTTTCTCGGGAACAGAAATGCAGCTGATCGAAATATATATAGACGATAGATATCGTGCCAAATTATGAAAGTGGCCTGCTCATAAATTCGAAAGCTTGAATCAATCATGTATCGTAAGCAGTACCGTACAATATAAAATCATGATACAGCATTCTTCTTTTTAATTGTAGTACGCGCATTGGCAGAAAGTGCAATTTCATTTTATTGATTTTATAATGATTGAAAAATCATTGGAAAATAATTATTTGCCTCGCTAAATAAAAAATATGCCGTGTTACAAAGTAGCTATA
>NW_012044887.1:0-1166 GCF_000956235.1 Wasmannia auropunctata
CCATTATTTGCTAATATTTTCGACCTTCGAGACTATCGATATTTTTTCTAAAATTGTTATTTAAATTACTAAAATAGAAAAATTAATAGTTTTAATTGCCATTTATAATACAATCATTAAATTTTTTTACATAAATTAATTATCAATTGATCAATTGCCAAATTCAAAATTGAGCGATAAAAAATTTTTGTATTTTTCCTTTTTTTTGTCTACTTTTTCTATCCATCTTTTTAAATATTTCAATTAATTAAAAATTATGGGAATGAGTTAATAATTCAATTGAATTATTATTTTATTGATTCCCGATGGATCATTAATAGTAATAATATTTACTATCGCATGTCTTATATTTACATAACCGCTGTTACGTAAGTGCCAGCAAAAACTACGCAGAATTAAAATTAGACTAGACCTTATACTTGATTTGTGTTGCGATCATCGCAACAGACAGTTCATTTGCGGCATGTATTTAAAACATGTGTTTAGTGATTAAATACATTTATTTTAAGTAAACTATCATAAAATAATATCTTAAATCGTTATTCTAAATAAGTCAGAGTACGCTATTTAAAGAAATTTTGAATTGTTTAAACAAAAGTGATTAATGTTCACTGAACATGTTTAGCGAAAAGAAAGAGAAGAGAGAGAAATATTATATAACTATTTCACCATATTATAAATAACATAAATTATATATTGTTATAATATAGTAATATTAAATTTTTGTAATAACCAATATTTTAATATTAATAAATTGTATAATATGTATAAATACACTAAATTATTCGAAACCAGTTGTAATTTACAATAAATATTCTGTTACTAAAAAAATACATTTTTTTCAATCATCTAAATTACAAATAAATATTAATCAAATTAAGAGTGTTAATTTTAGTATAAGTTTTTAAAAAATTTGCGACGTACCGTGTGATGAAGTCGCTATAGATATGTTATTAAATTCATATTATACAATTTTAACTTTGTAGATAACAAATTTTAATATTAAATGAACATTGTTGCAAGTCAAGTATAATGATTATCGTACTATAATGCTAATGTTGAAACAAGCAATAAATAACTCAACTTTATACGATAACTTGTTTGACTTCAACAGTAGGCTGTTTCAGCGGCGCATACGGCATAAACGTATTCGGCGTAAGAAACTA
>NW_012044888.1:0-609 GCF_000956235.1 Wasmannia auropunctata
ACCAGGATATCCAAAGACACCAAGATTTTAAGTGTTGTTTTCGTGGTATTCACGAAGGTGGTCTGGTTGACGGCCAAACAGCAAGCGGAGAGCACCGCGAGCAAAAAGAGAATGATGAATGAATGTGTCCTCTGCATGTCGCGGATATATCGAGGTAAGTCTAATTAAATAAGTAACCGCAAATCAATAATTTCACTCCGATTAAATTTTTGTATTAATTTAACACAATATAATTTCACGCAACGACTGATCTTCGCCGCGGGGGTCTCGTCGAACTGGCAGTCCGTCGATCAATCGTCTATCTGTTCTTTCGGCCTAAAGCCGACTGAGTGCCTATTCAACGATCGTCAGCGTGTGCGTTATTAATATGACACGCAGCGGTAGGGGTATCCACGTGAGTGTCGTTTTAGACTTGCTTCTCTACGAGATAATGAATTCTCTTAGTGCAATTAACCAAAGCGTTGGCACATCAACGGATGTTGGCACTGTCAAATAACAAATGCGATTTCATTGTTATATGAGACAAATAACGATAATTGAGAATTAATCGGTATGATTTAACAATCGTGATGGAGTAAAAATCTCACTTATCTTGCTCCATTATTTGCT
>NW_012044889.1:0-461 GCF_000956235.1 Wasmannia auropunctata
CCCGATTGATCACAAAGCGAGCCGTAATCCCGAGCCGCCGAGTGCCTAAGCCTGCTCTCCGGCCGCAGCACGTACCGTTAAATGATTTAGCCGCTATCCGGAGCCCCCTCCGCGCTCGTTGCCTAACCTCCCTTTCATCCCCCTTCCTTACCGGTTCGTTGTTCATCCAGACGCTCGTATCTCGTCATTGTGAAATGCTCGATATAGCCGGAATTACGACCGCGCACAAACGCGACGTTATTGCATCTGCCTTTCTCATCTCTCTCTCTCTCTCTCTCTCTCTCTCTGTGTGTGTGTTTCTCTCTTCGGCTCGTAATCGCAACTAAGATCGTAAACTCGCGTAAAAATGCACTCGAAGAGTGTCGCGTTCGATCTCCCGAGCGTTTTATTGCGAGAGCTGTCGTTCCGCGAGAGTGCAAATCGACATCAACGAGGAGGAGGAAAAGGAGGAGGAGGAGGAG
>NW_012044890.1:0-1506 GCF_000956235.1 Wasmannia auropunctata
TATATATATATATCCATTTGTCGCAGATATTGTTATGTGCATTTAGATGTTTCATTACATCATTTGTATACGTAAATACTTTAAAATGCACGCTTAATAGCACTTTAGGGGACATATCTCGGGTATATATAACGCTCGTATACACATAGGGAATACGTAGCGCGATGTGACGTTTTTAAGTGCTGTTAACAGTTGCGTTGATTCAAAAGCAAGTTAACGTAAGCATAAACAATTTCCAGCATTAATGCGATGCGTAAGCAAAGTATAACAAAAGATTGCATTAAATATCTAATATTTATATGTACAAGTGCCGTAAATTTATCGTAACAAGAGGACATACTCTGCAGAATGTCGAAACAATTACATTTTACCAAAATAGGATGCACAATGTACATATACTACAGAGATATTTAGTAGCAAATTTAACAGAGTTTTAAAAACATGAAAATATACATATAATAATGATTGGAGATAAATATTTAGTAATAATCTTTATTCAGTTTAGTCAAAGAATTGAAAATTTAAACATGACATTAACAGAAATATTTTTTATTCACTTTCTCTCTCTCTCTCTCTCTCTCTCTCTTTCTGTCTCTCACACTCATCCTTTTTCTTTTTTCTATGCTCTTCTCTCAGTCTATCCACTTTTCTCATCAATTCCGCTGCCTTTTTCATTCCTTCCCTATCTAATACATTCTGTGATCTTATTTTCTTTTTTACATTAAAATATGTGCTATTGAACCTTCTTCTCTTTCACAAATCCTACATCTTCTTACCTCTTTTACTTTCTAATACCTATTGCTTTCCTCCTTTGCGTCTCCATCTAGGCTATCATTATCTAACTTTCTTTATTTTCTTTTCTTTCCTGATACGTCAACTTTAGGAGACAAATACATAAAAAATATAGTATAGAAAATTTTATTTTATATAATTTTTTGTATATTTTGTAAAAAATATTTTTTCCTTTTTATAGCAGCAAATTTAATAATTATAAGATGTAGAAGTTACAAATTGTTTTTATCGACGCTGATTATACGCCTCGTAAATTAGTTAAAAGTACATCATTTTAAAGTTTTATCATTGAAAAAGCATACATGGACTGCAGTTTTAAATAAGACGGATAAAATTGGTTTAATATATCATGTCGGGGTGATACGAGGTTTTAAACGTTTTATCTTTATGATAACATCGCGATAAAAAAATATGTATGTCATTATGCTAATCAATTTATTTAAGTGAAATTCCATTTTAGAAAGAATTAAAATCTATCTTGCTGTTAAAATATCATGGAAAAAGTATTTAACGATCGATTATTTTTAATGTTCAATCTTGTAGGTTCATTTTGACTTCATTTTCTTTCCTGTATGTATTTTTACAGTATATTATTCTACAAATACGTAATATATATATACAGGGTGTCCCAAAACTCGCGGATTTCCTTTTAAGTGCGGATTCTTTAGAATATTCTAAGACAAAAATCCTAATACGAAAATGTCGAGACTATAA
>NW_012044891.1:0-390 GCF_000956235.1 Wasmannia auropunctata
AAATTTTCAGACGTATAACATAGAAACTACAATAAATTAGAATTTAATATATAAATTTAGTATAATATTTATTTGAAATCAACAAATATTCCCCAATAGATATCTACGAATATATCACTGCGTTAATTACTGAAGTTTATATATATATATATATATATATATATATATCCATTTGTCGCAGATATTGTTATGTGCATTTAGATGTTTCATTACATCATTTGTATACGTAAATACTTTAAAATGCACGCTTAATAGCACTTTAGGGGACATATCTCGGGTATATATAACGCTCGTATACACATAGGGAATACGTAGCGCGATGTGACGTTTTTAAGTGCTGTTAACAGTTGCGTTGATTCAAAAGCAAGTTAACGTAAGCATAAACAATTT
>NW_012044892.1:0-2248 GCF_000956235.1 Wasmannia auropunctata
TACATTATACGAAGTTATACGATACATTTATTACACTGTTTTTTTCTGTTGAATAAATGAAATGCGGATGGCAGAAAAATTAACAATGGAAGCTTCCTCTTTTAAACCATTATTTTGACCAAGAGCGAATTCCATCGCGTGGAAATGGATTTTCATAATGACTGCATGGAAACGGGAATATATAAACTTGCTGTGAGTAAATGCGAATATTAAGCATTGTACCATTCTTCACACATGTATAACTCTTGCGGAATTGAATTTTTACGAAACATAGCACTAATTACTAGAAAGTAGCGGACAATGCAATGTCCACAAAAGTATCATTATGATGCATTTACATACGATTGCATGCACATTACGACAATAGGTCTAAAAATTTATTGCAGAAATTGTTTATCAGAAAATTAATTTCTCACACAGCATACAAACAGCATAAAGAAACGCTAAATAAGAAAGGCTAGAAAGAAAAAAGTTCATCAGTATAATTGACTGTTAAATTTATTAAAATTCGTAATTACAGATCTGCAACTTATCCGAAATCAGTTTAAATCGTAAAATCAATATTTGTAGCTCCTATTATACTACACTCAACAGCGAATATAGACTGCGTTCTACTTACGCTCGTAAAGCTTGCAAGTATTACTTGTTCTTGTTTAATATTTGATAAACAACAAGGATAAAATAATTTTAACAGCGTTGCGTTAAATGGAACGCAGTCATGGTAAATAATTGATGGGAAAAATAATGAAAGGAAGATGTAATGGATGATTGCTAATATCGTTTCAGTTTCTACTTTGATTTCTCCAAAGATTTATTACTAGAAGTGAAACTGATGTATCATTTCGGAAAGGATTAACACGATAAGCTTTAGGATTGTTAAGTATCTGTATTGTACATGTTGATAAAGATGGCAACGAGAGAGGAAGAAAGACGACACATTGATAAATATTTTATTTCAAAATATATTTTAACGTGAATGTTTATTGAGCGTGTTGTCGGTGTGTGTGAGCGAAAGTGTAAGCGTGAGTTTGAATGAATGTGAATTTAGAGATATGCGTAGATATGGATGTATATGTGTGTGTATGTGTATGTTTTTTCTTGCTTTTAACAATCAGAAAGTTGTTCTCATATACATTAGCGCGCACTTATGTAACATATTTATGTCACATACACAGACAATTAATTTTTTTGAACTGACAATGAGACCATAAAAAAGCACACAAAAAAGATCGAAAATATTTATTAATTCAGTTATTCATTACAGTTCTCTCGTCCGCTTTCGAACATTTATATCGCTCATCTCGAATGCCCGAAAAAACGCATTTTCTCAAATCGATTTCAACTTCTCGTACTCACAGTACTCACAGTATGTTGGATCAATGACACATCTTTAAATCTCATCCTTTTTATTGTAATTTTTAATTTAAGAAATAAAAAACGTCAGTTAAATCAAGACAATAGGGTGGATGAGATAATACAGAAATCTCTCGTTTTGTTAAAAATTCAAACAGATTTGAGGATGTGTCAGCGGTTCAACAAACTGAGAGAATTGAAGACAATTCGAGAAAAAGCATTTTCTCGGACATTCGATTCATTGTATGAATGATTTAAATATTGTTCGGAAGCGAGTGGGGTGATTATATTATATGATATAGATATATAAATTCATATATGATGAATGATAGAATTAATAAATATTTTTAAATCTTGCATTTATGGCCTCAGTCTCTGTAATTCAAAGTTGTAGCTATGTGTAACCGTGAATAATAGCCAGGTATTTTGTTTTATGGTTACATTTATCACATGATGCAATAAATAATTCACTGTTAAATATTGATTTTTTTCCCTCTAAAAGCCATATTATAATCGGAAAATTATAAACTCTTGTACAATTAAAACCTCCGTAAGTCGAATTTTCATATGTTAACCCTTTTTTATTTGAATTTCGATAAGTCGAAAACTCGAACAGTTTTTCTGCTCCTTTGAAATTCGAGTTATCGAGGTTCGACTGTACTATCTTCGAAGTCAAATTGTAGTTATTTATTAACAAGTTACCCAAATTGAATTTGATTATTATTTATACAATTAAAAAGTTTTCAAATTTTCAGACGTATAACATAGAAACTACAATAAATTAGAATTTAATATATAAATTTAGTATAATATTTATTTGAAATCAACAAATATTCCCCAATAGATATCTACGAATATATCACTGCGTTAATTACTGAAGTTTATATATATATAT
>NW_012044892.1:2268-2733 GCF_000956235.1 Wasmannia auropunctata
AAACATTCTCTCCAAGAATATTTAATTGATATGCGAGATCTTCGAGTTTTGCTATATGTTTTGCCATGCCATCACCTTCATATTTTAATCCGTAAAATTTTTGCTTCACCGTATTTACTGACGCTTCTGACTTGTGACCATGAACCGTTTCCAATCGTTCCACATTTCGGCAGAAGTCGCATACCGTCAGGTGTGCCATATTTTGCTCACTTACCGACGAGACAATGTGTTTTTGTGCCTCTAAATCCTTTTTCAGCCATGCCTTCGTTTGAGCATCGTTTTGCGAACTCGGTTTTTTTATCGTTCCGTTCACTATTTCCATCAGCTCACTGTTGCAAAGTATGATTTTTAGCGCAAACTTCCATACGGCAAAATTGCTTCCGTCTAAAGTCAACTTAACCGCGTGTATCTTCTCAACGCTATTTTCCATGTCTGTCGATGAATTGTAACTGATGCAACTTACAG
>NW_012044892.1:3808-11310 GCF_000956235.1 Wasmannia auropunctata
TATACAGGGTGTCCCAAAACTCGCGGATTTCCTTTTAAGTGCGGATTCTTTAGAATATTCTAAGACAAAAATCCTAATACGAAAATGTCGAGACTATAATAGTTTTTAAATTAGTAGCGATTAAAGTAAGCTAATCACAGAGCTGAAATATATATACTCTGTTACCTAGAAAGCACGAATATATGTGTCCTTTTAAATTATTTGTATATTATATAGGTATATTATATAGATATATTATATAGATATATTACATTACGTTCTATTAATTATTTTGCATTATTAATATATAATTTGTTGCATTGTACGAACTGATCAATTATTAATTCACAAAGTAGCTTACGTTGCTACATTTCTGAATTACATTTTTGGACATGATTTTCGACGTTCAGTAATCATTACTAAATACTTATGTATTATCAAGTGAAATCATATGGCACACAATGCGTTCCATAAAGTTTGAGAAATCATATAAAATAAAAATACGTAAAAAAATATTTTGAACATTTTTTATTTAAAGTAAGACTCTTTACAATCAATATACGGCTCTGATCTTGTTTTTAATCTTTACACTGCCATTGCGTATTTAGCCCATTTGTAATCGTTTTCAGTTGATCGATCACACGAACTTTACAATCAATATACCGCTCTTATCTTGTTTTTAATCTTCGCACTGCCATGCGGTTGCATATTCAGCCCATTTGTAATCGTTTTCATTTGATCGGTCACACGACTATGTGTTTGCTGTGACGATGCCGCATAAATCGTGAACAATATTCATATATAATATGTATCGGCAAGCACGTAATGTATTCATGCATGAATATTGTATTGCAGGAAATTGCCTAGATAATAGTCCAATTGATGTATATTGGTACTGATTATTGACACATACCGATGATAACGATGAGCAATAGTTCTTGTTAATGACACCAATGGTAATTTCAACTGGAAGAAAGGGAAAGTAACTCTCTCCTTTGGAAAAGGAGAGTAATTATAATGCTTTACTTTTGGTGTTCTTTTATTCGGTATACTTTGCTTCTATGTACATATATATAACAATATATTATATAACAATATTATGAATCAATTCACATATTAAAACGCAACTTAAAATAGCAAGTGTTACTGATTTACTCGTGCAATCTCATCATCTCATTTCAGCGAAATTCGAAGTAACAACTGTTTGGAAAAATTCTTTCGCACAAGATTTTATATTATTTATATAAATTATTAGTAAATATTATTTATATAAATAAGTAAATATTTTTCTTTAAAAACAAAAGTAACAACTTTAATCGCATTATTCTTTCAAATTGCATTGATGCGAAAATTGTCGTGATTTAAATTTAGTTAATCATCATGAAAACTATAAAAATTATTTGGCATGATAACTTTTTTTATCGTTTTACATCAAACAATAGAAAAAAAGAGAAGATGAAGAAAAACATAACAAACGCACTTGATGTAGTACACATTATATATACTTAATATTCGTTCCATGTGTGAAATATAATATATGACAAACAAGAACAAAAATTATTATGTAAAATACAGTCGATTTTTACCCCCAACAACGTTTGCGTACAAAAACTCACATTATTTGACAATACTCTTCATTTGTACAGCAAAAAGTAACCATCCCTCGTTTTATACATATTGCAATATTCAAATATTATTTTATAGAGTCATTCGGGGTAAACATGCGCATTGGGTAAGTGTTGCGAATTGTCTATATCTCAACGGGAGGGGAAGGTGGAAGTTAGATACTGTTAGCCAGGTAGTGGCACTTGCATACCAATAAAAAGTAAACAATAGCTAGAACTCCATGCGCAATAATAAAATAAATATACGCATAGTTACAAAACAGCACGTAACATCGATAGATTTTTGATTATTGGAAAGTATGTTACGTCAAATTAAAGATGAAAAGAGAGGTTACATTTTATACATAGTGTTATAATGTAAGTTTATATTGCGTTACAATATTAGAGGTTGTATCGGTTACTGTTAGTACTGAGATTTAGTTTTTAAAAACATTATCTTAGGGCAAGTGTATACGCATGCGTATACGTAGCTGCGTAAACTAATCTCAGTACTAACTATAATCAGCATAATCATCAAGTTAATTAAAAATGTTTAAGCCAGTAAGCAGTAATTTTTTATTTTAATTGTGAATGTGATTGCAATTTTATGTAAATTTGGTAAATACCTCTACCAAAATCTTTGTATGTGTGAAAAACTTAAATCTATACTATATTAAAGTAAATGCTCAAAAAATGTCTTAAAAAATGTTAATTGCACACTTATTTCAATTGCGCTTATTTATCCCGCAGTACTGCGCATGTTTACCTGCAATACGAGTCAAGTGGGCGCATTCGTCTCTTCGAGATAATTTTTATTTTGTGAAAATATAAGAGAAGTTGGATATAAATTGTTATTTTTTTAAAGAAGTAGAATAAATAGGCTTCACAAAGAATCATATTTTTTTATTCAAGTTTGCAGATTTTTAATTAATCAAACGTCAACTAAAAATTGCGCACATTTACCCCGAATAACTCTATTTTATTTCTAATAAAATCCAAAATTTCCAAAAAGCTGGAATCTCATGAAATTCAATCAGACATGTTTTTTTAATAATAAAAAAAATTATTTATAATAAGAAATAAAACGCATTATTATTGTTGAAGTAAGTTATTACATGAAATTTTCAACAAAAGTATTCATTCTAAGAAATGTTTCTGAATAATAGTAATTGACTTATTGTTAGTCACGCAAATTTTGGGGATACTACATGAAAAAAATGCAGCTGCAAAGAAAGATTATAAAGATCTCAAAGATTGTCATAAAATAATTAGTCTTTTGAATTAGTGTTTCGATATTAACTCCATTTATGCTTTAAATTTCTTCGACTTCCGCTCTTATACATACCGCACTTATAACGCACTTTCCAAAAATCACGTCTTCTCAGTCACAAATATTTCTTTTTATTTAAATTCGAACAATGATATCTTAATATTTTTATCCAACATAGTGATTTTCGTAATTTTTCATTCTACTATTTGCTCAAAGGAAACTGCATCGTGCAATTTTCTATAAAAATGTTTACGTATAATTTAAGGGAAAAAAAATTTTCCTCACGAAACGGAGGATTGAACATTCCGAAATGAATACGTAACATCGTCGTATTCAAATTAAAGCAACCTCTTTTCATTCTTGCATGTGTAATTAATATATATTGATGCATATATATCATTTCATTGTGCATGTAGATACTAATCCCTTTCGCTCCAAATGACAATAGAAATTCTTCCGAAATGGAGAGAAAAGTAAAGTGTGTTATTAAAGATTATATCCACTAAATTATAAAAAAGTATGAATACTTTTCATATCTGTGTTCCTATATAATAAACATGTAAATGCTATCAAATATAATTATGCTAAATTAAACTGAGTTTCTATAACAAGCTTACTGAGCAAAAAATTTGAAGTTAGGATTAAAATTTTGTAACGGAAAAAGTTTCCTATCAGTAGCAGCGATTGCACGAATAATTTGTTGAAAATATTTCAACGGAAGTGCCTTGTTTGATAATTGTTGTATTTTTGTAATATAGATCTTTTATTACGTGGTTCGTTACAGGAGACAATTTTACACTGATTAACTCCGAGCGCGGAAATACTAACAATAAGAAGAGTGGTACTCCGAGATTTAGACACGTGCTCTCACGCGCTCGTCTCGTGGTCGACTCTCGCCGCGGTGGCCCTGCGCACCCGATTTCGTACCGAATCCACTTACGCCAATCAGCGTCTTACACGAGAGTTCGGCACGGGGCTCTCACGCAATACATATATATGTATATAACAATAATAAAAAAAACTAATGATAGAATTTAATATAATTGGCGCCGGAACTAATCCGAACAGTTGCGAAATTATTGCGAAGAATGTGAATTATATGAGATCTATAAAAAATATAAATAAAATCAAATGCAATATTGATATTTCATATCGTGTGTTTAAGCGCTCGTTATGTTAGACATTTAAAAATTATGACAACAGAAAATAATTGGTCCAATTATGATTTTGGTATTACCTATATTGCATTTTGCAGAATTTGGATATGGCTTACAATTTCAGTTTCATTAAAAAAATGGAATATTTATAAATTCTTATTTGATCGCCTCTCTAACAAGGTACAAGGAAGTAATCTGTTAATTTACGTTGTTTGATCGCAAATGTCCAATTAGGCATAATGATAAAAAATATATCAATATATATCAAAATATATCATAATATATATTCTGACCATCTGCGTGTAATACAAAGTACATTGATAGAAAGTCATGCGATTTTAACAGGATCTTGGTGCTCCTAATATTTCTATGTAAGTTTATATATTCTAGTTTCACGAACTGCGTGCCGTTACTTTTGGATTCAACACAGCTCTTTGCTTGAAACAGAACAGTATTATGACGATTATTAAATTGGTAATCAATTTAATAAATACTGATACTCGCCGACATCTAATAAATCCCCCCTACCCCAACGACGCAAAATAAAAAATTACGAATAACGATAAAAATTGCGTAGTTATATTGTATTTGGTACTCCACGACGAATAAATCGCAGTGATTCTTCTGACATAAAAATAAACATAGATATATCTTACTCTTATACATGCTTAGTCGCATTTTTACAAAAAGTGGAATATTTTATAACACCTCGCAATTATACCTACTCGAATAATACCGAAAATATAAGTATTTAATACAAAAGTTTTACTTTTAGCTAATTTTAATTTAATTATATATATCAACTTTATCTGAATAGAAATTAACTTAAAATTTATTTAAACTTTATTTTGATTAAATTTAAAACTTATATAAATTATCGATCCGATATAACTATCACTGTAAGTAGTAATTACAGCTTGAAATTAATCTAATTTTTATTTTAAATTTATTAAGTTATTAATTTTGAAATTATCATATCGTAAACTACAAATAGTGAATCAATAAGTTTATTGTGTCTTTGAAATTTCTCTCGTATTCCTTAAAGAAATCACCTTGAGGATATCTCTCGTGCTCTTCGTACATTCAAGCACATTGCAAATGCGAAAGCCTAACATACGTATAGACTAACTCGTCTAATCTCGTGATGAAGTTGCCTTATACATCAGTCCGGTACTTCCGTAATAGCTTAACTATCAAGACTACAGATGGTTCGTCTTATATGTAATTGACGACTTGAACGCACGCAGTTTGTTTGATAAGAAATTCAGATTTTTTTTCGTTTAAAAAGAGAAATTCCCTCAGTTTTGAGCTAAATCTTATTTTTATTAAGCTATTAAATAAAATATTCATGGTTTAAGGCGATCCTAAATTGAAATCAAACTCTAAAAATGTCGCTGTTTTACCGAATATTTGTGAGTATGATGGGTGCGATATTGATGTAATAATGTGTAGTGATGTGTTCATGTTTACTATTATATCGATATTGCACGCACACATCGTAACAAATTTTCAAGAACATATATCTTTTTTATTAGGCATCCAAGCTTAATTTTATAAACTCAACATTGTTTGCACACGTAATTCGTAGTTCCGGCTGGTATCATTTTGTACCAACAAACTGCCAAATTTTTGTACAAAGCAAATATTAGCACATGTTGACAGCTCTAGACGCCACGTTGGACTAAGAAAAAGTAACGGAAATCTAAATTTCTTAAATTTCTTTTATTCTCAGCATAACCTCTACCAGCCGGAACTACATTGATGCTTATACTTTAATCGTGGAGAAGGATTTTTAAATCTGTTGTCTCTAATTATGTTTATTTTGTTATGGAAAATAATCACGTTTGATTGATAAAACAGACGACTTTAGGAATGCCTGCCGAAATTACCAACAATTGCAGTTGCAAGGATAACGACTGAACGGATTTGAAATCGTTTTTACAGAATTGAAATAGAGATAAAATGTAAGCGCGCGAACTATAAATTTGTAATAAAAACAAAAAAATATTAAAAAATTACCTTTTTTTCGGGTTGTACAGCTATCATAACTTATCATCTGACGTAAACATTTTAATCTGAATTGTTAGAACTAGGATAAAAACCTACAAAAATAGTTCACTTTTAAAGATTTCACGCAGATTTGCACATGAAATCTTCTCAAGTGAATAACTTTTTTTATAGACTTTTATCCTAGTTTTAACAATTCAGTGTTATTCTTTTGTGTTGTCTGCAGGATGGCATACCTTCAATTTGCACATATAAACTGTAGAATTTTCATGTTAATCAAATATTGTTATATATGAATAATTGAGCTGATTGCTTTATCGACCTCATACAAATTTGACCTTCCAAGCATCACCTTAACAAAGGATATGGTGATAAAAATGCACGTAAGAGGTTTTACCCAGAAGAAGGAAATTCTCGGATTCACCACGAAAAGAGATAATCTATAACGATTAATCATTTATCCGCGTTTATATGATCGAGACGAGGTTTTTGTCGAATTTGATCGAGATATCATCAATGTGCACTCGTGGACGGATAAAGTCGGTCATTCTCGAGCGCGCCTTACGTTGCACCGCACAAGATTTCGAAGAATCTATATAGGAGCGGCAGGGAAACGCCTTGCTCGATAAGTTGCATTTACGAGCAAGAGACTCGATATCATGCACAGGGTATCTCAGGATAGAAATAAAAATGTCTTACCGTCAGATTTGCGACTGATTCCGAGAAAAGTTGTATCAAAGTGGGTATCTCAGTAACGAGATATTAGATCTGAATATTACGCGATCGACAAATAAATGAAATATTAATTATTGCAGCAAATGCAAATATATTACGTTAAGCTTTGTAGACTATAATGTAAACAAGATTTGTTATAATGGTAATATTGAAATACTCGATACTCATCAAGAGTCATATCTGCGTTGATCTGCAATGGAACATTTATCACGAGAGGATAACTCTGACATCCACTAATGAAAATGACCATTATTTATTTATTGATTCTATTAAATAGCTCACCGTTCTATAATTATTTTAATATACAAAGGCAGTTTCAAAGATTCCAATTTTTATGTACAACTTACTTATTAATCCTTTAATAAATCAAGTTTAACATTTATCTACAAAATTTTGTTCTTTTAACACGTATAATAGTTAATTTAAATCTTTCTAAATGGATTTTTTCAAAAAAATTTTTTTTAAGAGAGAATTAAATATAATAAAACAATTATTACAATTAATTTATTTTTGATTGGGTTCATTATATCTTTTAAGTTTTTCGTTTTTAATGTGTAAAATTTCCACACAACAGTAAAGTTATGAGTTGGTTCTATGTATTAAAACGAAGTGATTATTTTAATTCAGGGGTCGGTAAAATAATTGATACAACTTACAAAGATAGATTCCAGAAACTTATTTAAAATAAAATATTGCAGGGGCCAATAAAAATCTGATACAACTTATTTAAAATGAAAAATAGATCGGAAG
>NW_012044892.1:12730-16508 GCF_000956235.1 Wasmannia auropunctata
AACATATTTAAAATATAAAATATAAAATAAATCAGAAGAAGCTATTTAAAATAATAAATACTAAATAACTTTTTTACTTTTTGTTATTTAAAATACATATATTTTAAATACGACCGACCCCTGTAATTATTGTAATAGGAGTTGTATCTTGTATTCAACATTGTTTAAAAAATATAGCAGATTTCTTACACCAAGCCAATATTTCTCTCGGACATGTAATAATGTAGCTGCAGTAAAAACGCGTAAAATATAAGGAAAACATAAAGAAAAGCACGAATACGAAGATAAGTCACGAACACGGGCAAATTGGTTTTGCGAAAGCCACACTAAAGAAACAAAACGTTAAAAAGTCAACGTAATCTATAAATATACGCTAAACTCCAATAAATTCCAATCGTTATACGATAACACTGTTTCCAGAAACTATATATCATGCCGCAGTCAAGGATTCCATCATATGTTTCTGATTTAACACACAACTGTCAAAATGCAATGACACAGCTGCTTACCCGAAGTAAGCACAGCGGGACAACTAATCAGCATTGCGGAAAAGCGGCAACAAATAATTTCGAGAAATGCGAGTTATCGACTTAACATGCACTTTTTGTTTTTCACAGATAGGATTTAATTACAATAATATTTTTTTAAGGAGTCAATATAATGTTTAATTGTCAGAGATATTTAGCTGAGAGAGATTGATTTGTTTAGAAAAATATTAAAAAATTTTAGGAAAATAAATAAATTTAAATTAAGATCAGACATCTAAAATCGTTTAACGTATTTCCATTACTCAGCAACGTTCAGCATATACTCTTTGCTGTTTCTTTTTTTTTCGTTTTGCCGCGCTTTAATATACTCTTCTATTGTGCCAACACAAATAAATGTGAAAACGCAAAGATATTGAAACAAACTTTATGAAAAATATATGCGCGTGGAAATCAAGCACGATATATGTACGTGCTTGTAAATATAAACATTTTTTGTTTTATCAGGACATTAAATTCTTTCTATTAATTGCATCTCTAACTGTGGATTCCATTGAATGTCAAAAAACAACAAATAATTACCGCCTTACTAAGTTTAATTCCTCTTCCTTAATATTAAATAAAAAACGTAACTTTGTCAATTTTTAAGATATTTCAAATTCACTTGTAGCATAATTTTTAGAATTATTTATAATTCTTTGTAGTAACTTTCCTGTCGTTTGTAGTTGAACCATTTAAGATATCTTGTTACGTTTTCTATTTATTGCAAATATGTTGTAACGTTTAAACGGTTTAACTACAAACGATGGGAAAATCACTACGAATAACTACGAACAATTAAAAATTATGTCATAAGCGGATTTGAGATATCTTGAAAATTGACAAAGACACGTTTTTTTAATAATTGCAAGTATATTGTAACTTTTGAATAACTCAACTACAATGACGGAAAAGTCACTACCTACAACTACAAAGGGTTTTAAAAATTATGCCGCAAGCGAATTTAAGATATCTTAAAAATTGACAAAGTTACGTTTTTTATTTATTAATATATTGTAACTAGCTGGAACGTTAGATCCTTCACTATCGATGATCGATTGTAATCGGCTGAAAATGTCCGAGGATTTACTCTAGCTTGCGGTCCGTCGAATTTCGTCTATACTAATGCCCTTACAGGCCGCAAGGGAAGGCGAGGCATGTCGAGTTGAGTTGATGTGAGCTAATGAGAAAATAGAAATAGAATGTCAACTCCCGCTGCCTCCTAATTCTGTTTTAACATTTTGTTTTGGAAACATTAAAACTGTATTATGCTGCAATGTATTATCAAGTCTTAAAAAAAAACTTATCTGAAATAATCTTGAAGTCGTCCAAGGGAAGAAGAAAAGCCTTCGTTGGCGTAGAAACGGAAACACATTTGTTTGTAAATAATTAGTTTAACAATATTACTATTATATTATTAATTTCTCGATACAAGTACGTAACTGTCAGAACGCGCAATCTCCGCAATGCAACCGTTCACGAAGTAAGCGCAGTAAGAGAAATAATCACCATAGCAGAAAAGAGAAAATAAGAGACAATACTATTAGCACAAATAAAACATAAAAAGAAATAAATGCGAGAGAAAGAAACCTGCAATATCATCGCCTTCCTCTACTTATATCAATAAATGAGACGGAATTGCAAATATGCAACAATTTTACAGCAATGCTTCCAAGACTCTGGAAAATGTGAATAGCTACTATTAGATACAAATGATGGATTGTCGAGTCAAGCAGACACGTCTATAAAGTTAAAAAGAAGAACGTAATATCGAGCACATCAAAATGGATGTTATTTTTATATCGCGAACAATGCTCGATAGAATAAAGTACTGCATAACTTGGAAACAAGTTATTATTAATGTTTTGACCTTGACGCGCGCGAAAGCCCAAGCCATTTATCTTATTATTAATCTTCAATGTAAATGCAACATACTATAATATTATTGCAATTTTGTGAATTTAGTCAGTGTAATCGTTATACTTTATTACCGTTTTCTAATATTAATTTATCGGTAATCGACCTTGATTTAATTAGCTAAAAAATATTGTAATTTTAATTTGTACATTTCTTATTTTTGTTATGTAATACATAGGTTATATACCGAGCAATTTTCAGTATAAAACAAAATAAAAATAATATATGTATATTAAAAAATTTTTTTAAAACATATAACAAATACATACATATAATCAAAAATCATAAAATAAATTGAAATAATTTACTTTTTTATGCAATAACCATGTATTTCCCACTTAAGTATTTTGTTTTATTATTTTCTTAATACGCATGCTTCTTGTCAATATTTAAAAACTTTGGACTTACTATAACGACTATGATTATAAACAAACTGTTAGTCCCTTCCACTTTTCTTATGAGTCGATATGCAAAAGCAGCCATATCCAAAAATATAAAAAAAATAGATATTGAAATTCCTGAATTCCTTGGATATAATTGAATGTTTTAAAAACGTACAAAAACAGTTCAAACCATAAAAATTAAGGAAGAAAAATGAGTCAAATTGCAAAAGAAATTAAATCCCTATTACATCTCTAACAGCATTGTTTTAGATTTGTATTTGTTATTGTCTATTTATCAAATTTGTTTTGCTAATTTTTCCTGTACATTTAATATTTTATTTAAATTAAACATTAAAATAAAAAAGGAAAAACATTGTATTTTTCAAGCAAATAATTAAATGTTTTTATTTATTAGATATTTTGTAATAAAATACGTAAAATACCAGACATTGATATAATGAAATGTATCTTAAAATCTTTTATTTTTTGTGAAATTTTTGTAAATGCTTACTATTATTCAAATTACCCCACTGTACTCTAGGGTAAACCCAATATACGCCGCACCTATTGAAAACTTAATTTATCAGATATTATCTATTAAGTTTAAGTTAAATGAACTAGGCCAGTAAAAACTTTATACTGTTTACTATTATAAAAAAAATATTAAGAATTCAAATTATTAATTTTTTATATTGAAAAAAAAATTTTTTAAACCTTTGCATTTTTGCCTTATAAAAACAGGGGTGAATTATACGGCCACTCATGAGTGGGATAAATGATTCAAAAAATATACAAATAATCTAAATAATAATAGTAAATAACACGTGAATTGACAACGTAATTTGCATTTACTCATTAATAAATAAATAAAGAACGTACATTATTACAGATTATGAATAAGTACATACATAAGTATATACATACATGAATGTTATGATTAATGTATTGTAAAGA
>NW_012044893.1:0-476 GCF_000956235.1 Wasmannia auropunctata
AGGGTTCATATAAAGGTGAGTGGTATCTACATGTAAATGCGATTTGTAATCTTATAATCTAAGTCCAATAAGTCACTTCGGGTAATATTTGTAATTCCAGGTCGTCTGTATTACAAATGCGCTAATAAACTGTTTGGAAGCCGTTGCAACTTTTTTCTATCGGCATCTGACAGCACCAAGTCTCGAGATAATGTAGCGAACGATTATTCAAGTTCAGTATTTATCATGGATAAAAGCAGCAATGGCGCTGGCACTTCTAATAACAATTTGGGAAATCTATTCACAAGTAATGTTATGTGCAACTGTAATCGACCCGCTCTAAAGTGAGTAAAATTTCCGATCGGAAGAAATGAAAAACTTTTTTGATACGAACACGTATTAATTAGTGTATTAATTAGTAGTTAATTAGTGTATTTAATTAGTGTAATTAATTAGTGTATTAATTAGTAATTAATGAGTTGAAGTCTCAATTAATA